>NW_010245721.1:0-3169 GCF_000690775.1 Eurypyga helias
CAGGACCTTGCCCTTGGCCTTGTACAGTAAGAGTCAGGGGAATGCATTTGTGGTGCTCTGTGGGAAATGATTTAAAGTGTTTATTTTTGTCAGTGCCTCCTGACTTCAGAGGAAGAAGAAGGTGCTCAAAACTTCTAGGATGAGACTTTAAACACAGGGGAGGGAAAGAAAAGAATGCGTTCTTAAGGCAAATATTGCAAAATTACTTGTTGTAGCCATCAACTTCTAATTGAATTTCCATCTCTTCTTTAGCCTAAATGCCTGGTGTTTAATGTCGCTGCATGGAGTGTCCCTTGGCGCAGAGCACGCTGCGGTGCATTGTTTTGTTTGTATGGAGTTGGCAAGCAGGTCAGTGTGTGTGTGTGTTTGCTTTGGTTGCCTGGAGGAGTTTGGCATCTTTTAATTACGTGTTTTTGTAAGTGTCCTTCAACAGATGTAACCCTTAGGAGCTAGAAGAGTGAGTTATGAGAAGCAGCTCGGAGGGATTTGGAAGCAGATGTTGTGAGCCCAGAGTGGTGAAGGGCTTTCGGAGGGATGAAATTCATGCTGGTGTGCAGTCCTGCTCTTGGAAGATTTTTTCTACAATTCCCACCTTCCTCATTAGGGAAGCCTTCCCAGCGTTTTGGATACATGCTGTCTGAACATGCTATCTTGAGGCAGCAGTGCTCCCCCGTCACTGAACTTCTGGTAGACCTAGCCTACATTAATAATGCATAGAAGGGGCACGGGTCATCAGCTTTTGGGTCAGAGCTGCGTTGAATGGTGCGTGAGAAGCGCTCTCAGAGCTTGCCCAGCACGCCCCTTCGTTCAGTGTCTTTTGTTCCAGAAGTAGTTTTGTCACAAGTTATGTACTGCCATGGTGGCTGTTTTGAATGACATCTTCCAAAGAGAAATAGTTGAATTCCAACATCCCGAAATCACTTTTAATTGTGCTGGATTTGGATCGTATTTTGTCAAGGGCACTTTGGACCCATTAACTTCGTGGACAGTAGGAAACACTTAAAGCCTTGAAAAAAATCAAGCCCAGGATAGCAGAGTCATATATTAACAGATGCAACTCAAAGGAGAGATCACTTTTATTTCTGTCAGTATACATAGTAAATAGAGGATACAAGACAACGTATCTTACCACATCTCAGTGCGTCTAATTTATCCCGGTATAAATCAGCCAGTTTCAATGGAAGTGATGGGTAAAAAACATCTCCAAGAGCCTGTTGGTTTTCTTGAAGCTGTGTTTCCCTCTGCTGGCATGTAGTCACTACTGCCAGCTTTTTCTCAAAACCAACCTTCGGAAGGTGATGCTTCCTTGTAATCCCAAGGAACATTTCAAGTGTCTTCTTCAGTGACCAAATATAGTGTTTTAATCAAAATAAAATGAAGAAATTTTCTATTTTCTTCTGCAGTCTGTTATTTATCAGTGAAGGTGACTTTAGTGGCTGTTATTTTAGCACATTCTGATTGAGCCTGTGCTCATTTCTAAACTGCAGTTCCAATGTGACTAAGTTATAAGGAAGGATCACCAGAAAATTTTGGTGTTAAACTTTAACATACTATTCCCTGTCTTCATCCTTGGGAAAGTGTGCACCTTTTGGCAGAAGCTTCCACAAAATGATGCATGCCCTGGAAAAATGTCACCCAGGGACTGCTAACTACAACTGAAAACAGTTTGTTACAGTGAAGAGAACTAGCTTTAATAGGATGTACTACTGTTTTGCTTAGAATTACCTGGATTCACAAGTTGTTTCTGGCCTGCGGTATCCTATGCGAGGAACATGTTCTGCACGGTCTGCCTGTGTGCAAACACACCCTACGGTTACTACGCTGCAGGCTGAACCCCGAGTTTGCTCAGAAGCAGAAGTTGCAGCCATGATTATTCGATCTCACTAGGTCTCTTCTGCAACAATAACCGCTAAGCCCTTGTGTAAAAAGGGCATGTTTGCCTGGAGGGCAGAACTGTATGAGCCACATTCCTTCATTCCAGAAAGCGGATGTGTCCTTCATTCCTTCATTCCAGAAAGCAAACTGCCTAGTGGTTCCTGGTTATTCACATTTGAGCTGTATGAGTCACATTCCTTCATTCCTTCATTCCAGAAAGCAAACTGCCTAGTGGTTCCTGGTTATTCACATTTGAGAGTTTGAGTGGAGCCAGCTCTGGGCAAAAGTCCTGAGTGCCAGGTGTTTTGCTTGGACTGTAGACAAGGAGAAAGAGGATTATAAAAGTCCAGTAAAGACTTATGTAATAAAATGCTCCCATTTTATTATCTGATGTGGTTCCCTGACTTCAGAACCATCTTTGGTTCTTGTTAACTGATTCAGTGTCTCAACCCATTATTTGTCTGCAGCAGACCTCATTTTGCTTTGAGACAAAGAAGTGCTTTGCCTTCATATCTGTCTGCCTTCCAAATCTATGGTCTGCAATAGTACAACTTGGTAGTTCCTAAGTGCGAACAAAAACGAAATGGTGAAATTATAAATAGAAAATTGAAATAGTAAAATTATCAATTTCATCCAAGACTTTCAGGCAAAGTCTTGGATGAAAAACAATGAACTTAGATTCTCTGAATTAAGGGAAACTACTCAAAAAATGACCTGTCCTTGGGAATATTAATTTTTTGGACATCACAGGGGATAACAATAATGCCAGTTACAAATATCATATTAATGATACTCTTTTACCTATGCCTGATGGTATAGGTATGTGTATACGAATGCTCTCTGAGAATGGTCTGTATGTCCTTTTTCCTTCCCTTTTGGGTGTCTTAGTTTGCAGAAACTGTTGAGTTAAACACAAGCAGACAACTTTCAGAGTTCAAATATTTTCCACTCCTATGGCCATTCCACCGGGTATGAGCAGAGTTTCAGAGCAAAGACCACCTGGAGATGCTGGGGACGGAAGATGCAAGGCAGGAGGTCTGTCACTGGGCCACATAGCTCTGTACATACTAGGAAAGCCGTGGAGAATTCGCACCAGGTTACAGGAGTTTATTTGCAGTAATTGTGGAACCCTTGCTTTTAAAAATGAGGTAAGTCCTCTGGGGAGGTTCTTGGATTCCCAGTTTGTCGGAAACTTTGTTCCACCTTTGGCTTTCCGGCTTGTCTACTGGCTTGAGAGTGTTGATACTCAAAATTCGAAGGATGTCAAACACTGTGCTGTGACTTGTATTTCCTT
>NW_010245722.1:0-34448 GCF_000690775.1 Eurypyga helias
GTCTTGCCTCGTTTTCCCTCCGAGACCATTATAGCTGCTTTCTCGGCTGCGGTATAAAATGTTGAGTATTGCTCGATTAACAGGAAAAGTGGGTTAGATTTTTTTTGCATAAATAGCAGAAAGGCCGGCTTTGAGTTTTGCAGTTGCTGGTTACAGTAGAACTCCCCTCAGTGTGCTTACTTTTAAGATGTTGGCAGTTGCTTAGCAAGGCTGGATACCATGGGTGAGCCATGAACTGTTTCAGGAGGAAACCCTGAAAGATTTTAAAAATAAAATAGTTCTGGAAACTCCTTCATCTTCTGTTTTGTTCTCTTGTGCTGGAGCAATGTCAGCTTAGTGTTCACCCCTGTGAACAGGGGCATTGGATCCTGCGTGCTACACCCAGCCTACCCTCTGCAAGCTCCAAAAACCTTTTGCTTTTATACCTCAAAAGTTTTATATTGGCTTTGTTTTCCTCCTGAAAGAACTGTTAAAGCAGTCTCGTCTGCTGGTGAAGATTTGCTCTTGAGGAAACTGGTAGTGAGATACAAAGGTGCATCTTCCTGGATCACAGATTCAGATTGCATCTGGCTCAGGAGTTGCATGGCCTCATGATTTGATTGCTTATTCGTACTGACTGGTGTGTAGGAGCAGAGAGAGGAGAGAACAGGTGTTTTCATCCTCATTTGCAGCACATGGTTTCAATCATGCTGTTGTGCAGGTGTATACCTTAACAGAGAGCTTAACCACTGTTATTTTGGTCACTTTGGTTTACTGTGGTGTGATCTTTCTAGAGCTGCTCTGACCTGCCTGCTCTCTCATCTGAAACCAGAGAGCTTCAGTGGCTGGGGCTGCTAGACCTCTGTTTCAGGCTAAACTCATCTGTATGTTTGTGCTTGAGCCTTTTTAGAAGTCTGCATGAGCATTTTTGCAGATGGGAAACCTAAGCTTGAGAAACTGAAACATCTTGGCTGTAATCATCCTGTACCAGGCTTGAGCTCTGCCTGTAGGCCATGCTATCTCCAAAATCCCTACTCCAAACCCAACTTCAATGGAAGCAAGAGTCCAAAGTGCGGGCAGCTGTTGCATTTATAGCCTGTACATGTCTGCAAACACTGCGGTTGCGTTCGTTCGCCGTGTCAGAGTGTGTCGCGTGAAAACTACAGCACCCAACCTGTACTACTTCAGAAAATCTCTGGGTAGTTTGGGGCCAGTAGTGCCTAGAAGCGTCATCTTTCTGTACAGGCTGGCAGAGGTGGGGGTTTCTGTACTCTTCGGATTTAGATGTGACCCACAGGCTTTTGTCAGGCTGTCCGTGCTATCAAAAGGAGAATAAAGCTCACCACATCAATGGTGAAATAGTACCGTTTGTTACCTCACCTTGTAGATGGAGAGTTAGCTCTGCAGGCAACTGGTCTTTCTTGCTAAGAGTTTGCAGCTCTTGGAAACCAGCGTGGCCCTGGCAAATCATGTTGGTCTGTTGCCTTTCAAGTGGAGACAGTGAAGCTAGATTCCAAAGCAATATATGTTCAGACATGAGAAGGTGTTTTTCTTGGCTTGCCTAGCAGAAATCAAGTGAAATGCCAAATTAGATGTTTGAAGTCTGAGGAGATGCTGCCCGGTCTGTGGGCTCAGAGCTGGTTTTTAAATGTGCAGTGCACCTACTGTGCTTATTCACATAACTGTTGCTCGTAAAGAGCAGTTCTAGCTGTCCTGGTTGTTGTTTTAGGATAAAAACTGCTTTCAGGTTGGTTTGTTCAGTTTCAACTCCCCCTTTCTGGAATGTGGTGCTGCGAAGACTGAAATCTCAATATACCCAGCACATTAAATGATAGCTGTTGAATTTTTTCCTTTTGCTTGGATAATATTGTAGTATTGTAGGGAACTGTTTATTGCCATAAACAACTTGGTGACCCGGCAGAGTCTGACACATGAAGGTTTTACTTCATTCTAATTGTTCATTGAAGTTTACGGTTTTTGGTGCCTGGAGAAACAGTTTACAAAAAAAAAAACCCAACAACTTGTGAGTATTTACGAGATCCTGGTGCCAACACCAGAAAAAATAAAGTCGTATATGAAATTATGAATCACTCTAAATTGATGTGGTTTTTTTCTGTTTGGAGGAAAGATGGGCACAGCTGTATGAAATATGTTGGCTGACCAGCTCTTCATCACATGAGAAAGTTCTGGTTCCAGTAACCGCTTTAGTGCTCCTCATTTTAATTCCTCACAAGTGAAATGTGTTATCACCTGGGAAAACTTCCTTCTCCTTCCTTTTATCTACAAATGTAGTAACCCGCTTTATTTTGCAAGGTGCTGTGAAATCTTGGAAGCTGGAATGATTTCTTTACCATTTAGGGATGTTAAAACTGGCCTCTTATTCACAGCATTAGTTTTAGGACTAGGAAAACCTTGCCGGAAGGTTGGATTTGCCACCCAGGTAAAAGCAACAAAAGCAGGTCGTTTCTGGAACAGCAAAATCTGTGAAACTGAGCTTGGATGGGGTGTAGGTCTGAGGTTTACTGTGGACACCTGCTGAAACTCTGGAGGCATCTGTAGCTCTTCGCCGTGTCGGGCTCTTTGTCTCTAGTGAAGAATGAGCCTGTGATGCTGGTTTTCCCTAAGCAGGGAATGGGGCCCTGGTTGGAAAAACAGGGGTTTTGTGATGGTTATTCTCCTGTCAAATGTGGTTGAAATGGAGTGGGGTTGCCACATTGTCTGTCTGGGTTTAAGGATGCTTATAAGCAGTAGCTGTGGGATGTCCTAAAGTCTGGTTACATCCACGCTGAGAGTACTTAGCCGAACCCTGAACAGCAGCAGAGACATCCTGAGCCGTCAGAGAGGTGGCTTTGAAGATGACAGCAGTCAGTTGGAAGAACATGGGCCATAGTCTGATTTTGTACTGTGAGCACTCAAAACTGCATTGAAGTCATACCTCTGTTTATGGGCCAAATGGCTCAGCTTTCCAAGTAAAACTTTCCTTTATTCTTTTGGCAATTAAACCAGATGGTTGGCCAATTCCAATCTGAATGAAAAGAGGGGAAAACAATGTTCAAACCCTCTCTTTTTTTTTTTTTTTTTTTGGCATTTAAGTTATGTCTTGGCCTTCTTTACAAGCCATGCCAAAGTAAATTCTGATGCCTCTTAGCCATCTCTCGCTTTCGGAGACCAGCCATACGCAAATGGTTGCACTTCTGTCTCCCAGTACATGTGTAATTAAATCTGTCTCTGCAATGGAAGAGAGAGAGACGGAGAAAGCTCCTGAGCAGGAGCAGAGGCTGATTAATACGGATTATTAGAGATTGCTGATTGAAAGGCTGCAGATGTGATTGCGGTAGTGGGAAGAGGGGAGCAAGGTCTCAGTGCTTGTAATAATGTCTGCCAGGTCTTGTCTTCAGTTCACTCTAACAAAGGTGTATCTGTGCTATCCAGCACCCCAAAATCAACCGCTACACCCCGTCACCCATCATGTTCCTTCTGCCATCCCTGACAGATCTCCGCCTTGACTCTTACCACAGCAGTTCATACTGTGAAGATGAGCTGGCAGGTTTCCCTGAGCTCCTCCCCAAAGCTGTGTGTTTGAGAAGCTGAGCTGACAGGTATCATTTAGTTCTGTTCTCTGTTTCCCTTTAACAGGCGACTGCGATGTCGGTGGATTGCCTGGGACAGCGCGCAGTACTCTCGGGGTGAGTGTGACAGTTGTTTCCACAAGCCCGATCACCAGCCTTCGGGCTGACCGCAATTGAAGGGCTGATGTATCCTTTCAGAAAGGTGCAGTTGAATCCTGTCCAGGGCTTGATGGATTCTGGGTCGCGTTTCCAATGGGATGCAGAGTGGAAAGCCAGCAACAACAGCGCAATAAAGTACTGTCTTTCCTGCTGTATGCTTTCCCACATCCATTTATGGGAGGTGGAGCATCATGAAGTACTGTTTGGATTCTGCTTGAAATACAGATTAAATCATCTCTTTAAGACAAAATGTGCCGCAGATGTTCCCATGGTGTACCTGGGCAGAGGCGCCAAGCTCTCTGACCCGCTCCTCTGCTGGGTCAGTGTGGGATGGTACTCCAAAGAGCAGTAGGTGCCCTACACTCCATGCTGCCGGAGCTCCCAGGAGGGCCTGGCATTATGTAGCCACCTCCAGTGCAGGTCTTCAAACAGCTCCGCTGCCACATTTCAGTACTAACAGCTATTTCTGCCCTGCTGTCAGTGACAATTACCACACCGATTGGGATGTTCCCTTCAAATTTAGGATCACGTGGGTGCAGCCAACCTTTGGTCAGCCTTAGAGGAAACAGGTACCACTCAGAGGCCTACTCGCTTCCGTGTAAACTCTTAGTCTGGCAGCCCTGCACAGGAATAACCAGTTCAGCAGCTGGTTTGGGTCTAACTTGATGCCTCTTCCTCCTTACACCTCCCCAGTTTCACAGCTTGCTTCTCTGGGCTGCCGGTGAGCTGGGGACAGCCTGTACGCAATTCAATGTCGGGTCTGTGGCCCTCTGCTTTTTAAGGTTCTCCTGCATGCTCGGCAGCCCTTTGGGATTTGCCTCCTTTTTTTTAAATCTATGTGGAAGCCTCAGAGGGCACTGCATCCTCACTCTTCAGAGTAGGGAGCCCTGAGGACTTTGGTCTGCAAAGGCAGCAAAGGTGTTCTTTTGTGTTCTTTCTCTTGGGAACAGTCACAGTGCCCAGGGCAGCTGCTGTGCAGGTGACATGTGATGCTGGTGTGGTTAATTCTGTGGTTCAGTATGCTTTGGTGCTGGCCTTCCATTACAGTTCAGCTGGCTCACAGTGATTTCTGGGTGGTTCATCTTGCTTGTAAGATGAAACACACTGGGGAGGGAAGGATCCTTGACTAGCTTTGTGGGGAGTTGGCCCCATCCAGTAGAATGTCTGAGCTCAGGTTTAGCATCATGAAAATACATCTCTGCTGCATATAGGGTTAGCTCAGGTAATATAACCAGATCAGTGCAGTGCCATGTCCCACCACGTTAATAAGCTGTTGCAGCTGAGCTAGCTCTGTGCAAGTGTACTTGTCTGTGAAACCGAATTCCCCAAACAGTGCAGTGTGAAAACACGCAGCCACATAGCATCATCCTGTATTTGTCAAGGCTCATTAACTCTTGCTCAGAGCAACCTCTCCAGAATGAAGCTGGCTCCTGTGAAGCTACTGCGTTACACTCCCAGCCCTGTGCCTGCCTGGCTCTGCTGCTGCAGCACTAGGCCAGCAAGATGTATTTGGGTGTGTTTGCTCCAATTCCCAATGCTCCTTTTTGTATCCTAGTTATCTGGGGTTTTCTGTGGTCCAAGCTACTCATTACATTTGCAGGTAGTGTGTAATTTAGTGGTTTGTTTTTTTTTTTTAAGGTAGCCTTTTTTGAAGTGTGTGGTCAAACGCAGCATTCTCAAGAATTTCCATCTGTCTTGTCAAATGCTTCTCTTATTTGGTCCTGGAGGCACGAGGCTGAGCGCTCCATGTGAGCTTGGGTTTTTGAGATCAGTCCTATGCGATACAGCCCCTTGGTGTCTGTGTGTCTTGCAGCCGCCGTTTCCTCTACATCGTCAACCTGGATGCACCGAATGAGGGTCATCGAAAGATCTCCCGACAGAGCAAGTGGGACATTGGGGCCGTGCAGTGGAACCCACACGACAGCTATGCGTACTACTTCGCGGCTTCGGTAAGTTCACTCATTTAAAAGCTGTAACTCGTCGGCTTCCCCAGCCTTCCGTGGGTGGACTTCTGCAGGCTTGGAAGGCTGTAAGGAGCTGGCACGGGCATGCTTCTGCAAGGCACGTTGCAAGATCACGGCCTAACTCTGATTTACTGACAGTGAGATATTTGGCTTGATGGCTCTCAGTTATTGGGTGGTCAGTGTTGAATCCAGTTCTGCTTGCTTGTCTTTTATTAAACACCTTCCCAAATTAATCAGGCATCCAAATGGTCCTTTTCTGGAAGGAAGGGGAGATGTGCTCCTTTTCTAACATCCATTCTGTTATGAGATTTGTTCACTTACTGAATTTCTGGCCCTGTGCTGATTTGTTTCCACCTCCCGGACTTTCTGGTGGGATGTGGTGCACCAGGCATTCTGTAAATAGCACAAGTCAATGCTGGCTCACCACTGTAACGATCTAGCCTTGCAGATGAGCAGAGACTGAGTCAGCGAGGAGTTCGTATTCAGCGTGTGGAGAAGTAAATAGGCTGGTCTGAAGAAGCAGTAGTGGCCATCTGAGACTTGAGTGCAGTTTTTAGTGCTGATCTTTATTTGGTCTATCATGCTCCGTGGCTTTTTCACCCAGAACTTCTGCTAGCAGCAGTCTTAGCCATCACCCACAGGGCTGCCACAACTGACACTAGCCGGGTGCAGACTGTTCTCATGGTGAGGTGCCTTTGCTGCCCCGTTGCTTCTGCTTTTATAGCCTGAGAGTCCTGGAATAGCTGGGGGTGGAGAGGTTTCATCTGGGTTTTTTGGGAAAACACCTAGCTGAAAGTGGTTTCCTGGGATTTTTTGTTCCTTTTGCTTCCTCGACTGGCTGTGATTGTAATTAACGGCTCTCTTAAAAGTGGACTGTTGTTATTAAGAGCCTTTGTTTGCTCTGTGAGGTTCCCCAGGCTGTCTTCTCCCAGCTCTGACACGACTGACATCTTAAAGGTGCCTTCAGCAGCTTTCCGAGTGGAGAGGTGGTAAAACTCTCAAAAAGGTGTCCTTCAGTGCCACTTGTGGATACAGTCCCTGAAAATCAAAACCAAATAAGGAAATGTGCTGTGCAGGCCATGGGTAGAGGAGGAAAGCTTCTTTCCAGACACGCTCCAAAAGCAATATCCGGCAATCAGTGAAGCTGATCTGGACCCCACTGCAGAGAGGAGCTGTGCCCTTCTCGCCCATCTGGGCACTCCCGTCTCTCGCTGCCCTGAGCACACACAGGAACCCGTCTTGTTCAGACTGAAACTAGGTGTAGTGGCATCAAGCCTGGCTGCTCCTGTTTATACGTGAAGATGCTAAGGTGCTTTGGTGATTTAGATGTAGTTGCTGGCACACATCAGGTGAGGAATCCCCAAGGGTTGTATGTTCAGGTGTACCACCCAGGTGTTTGAGACAGCCATGTGTTCCTATCCCTCTGAATCCCTGTGGATGGAAAGGGAGTGTAAAAGGCCACCATCCTGTTTGCCAGCAGCTTCACCCGGTTTGCAGTGCCATTAAATTGGAAGTGGTGCAGGCAAAGGGGAAGCCTGTCCTTTGTGTTTGCATAAGAACTGCTTGTTTTTTTAGGTTCTTTCCAGAAGGGCAGAAACATGTCCTCTTGCTGTGCTTGGCTGTGTCTGCCCTCTGCCTCAAGCGTGTTACTGAGGACTCCTAAGCTGTTGTTTCAGAAATGCCATTGTTTTCCCTCCGAGATCATTGCTACTTCTTCTGTGTGGTCACAGATGCTTGAACAAGAGGGTGATGAAATTGTTGGAAGTGTATCCTTACCACTTTTCAGAAGATGCTCCTAATGGAAGTAGCTTCCATTCCCCGACTCCTGGTGCTATGGGCAATACTTTGCATGTGAGATGCCCCACTAAGAGTCTGAGAAACTTCTGGTGAGCCTTGTAGTATCAACTCTGGAGTCCCAGACAAATCCCACTGGGTAATTTCACTGTAAACCCTTAAATCCTTCTGTCAATGAGAAGCAAGCAAGGAGTTTTCCTTGCCTTGAGCTCTTGTGCAGCCCTGCTGTGAGCTATTAGAGAAATGCCATATATTATTGCTGAGCTGGGAGGAGACCTTCTGTATCAGGGGAGGCTGGAGTGTTTATCCATCTGCAAGTTCAAATTCATAAAGAGCAGCTTTTGGGTAAAAAAAAAAAAACAAACCATAAAACAAAACCCACAACCAAAACCACCACCACAAAAACCTGTCACAAAAAATGTAAAATAAGTCTTTTTTTCCCTCATCTACCTGTAAGTTTGAAAACAAGAGGCTAATGAAGATCAAAAGTCATGTTATTTCTGTTTTTTTGTAAAATCAACATGTCATAGCCCAAGGCCCACCGTGCTTGGTGCTATATTTGAACCCAAAAAGGCAGTTCCTTCCCGTGAAATATGAGTTGGCCTGGGCTAAGTGAACCTTGATTGAGGCAGAACACAGCCTTAAAGCACGATAAGTAGTTTGAAGCAACTTTGTGTGTGGCTGCCTTTGGGGGAGGATTGATTCCTGGAATGAGTGGAGAAACCCTAAATAATGTTGTTATTGATTCATCTGGTTTGCTCCTGTGGTTTACAGTTAATGATAAGCACTTAAGACTTTTTTTCCTGGGCTGGCAAGGATGGAAATACCCTTGAGGAGGTGACCTTGAAGCTATTAGACTGAATTGTTCATGTTTGGCAATGGCCCTGATTATCCCAGAAGGGAATTGAGGGAGAGTTGAGGAGAACCAGTGGTGTTGCATCACCCCCTCACCGAAAACTCCAGTTGTGAATCTGAACGGACTGGCAGGGTGTTCCTGCAGAGACAATTTGGCTGCCCATTGCCTGCAGTTACAGCATGTTGTTAGGAAATAAGAGGTCGGAGAACATCATTTCGTGGAAACATTTCGCAGTGTGACTTTTTTTTTTCCTTCCCATTCTTGTTTACCTCCCGTTTTAAGGAAATGTAATTAAAGTGTAAGCTTTTGAGAGTCCTCACAGCCTGTATGTTCCTCTTCGCTCTCCTGCTTTGGGCAAGGACTTCGCTAATCGCTGTGTGACTCACTGGTAATTCAGGTGGTTCAAAGCGAAGGGAACGCAATCCTGACACATGGGTTCCTGTCCTACCTTGTTCACCGGACACTGTCTCCTTCCTTCCATCTCGTTTCAGAGCAATCAGCGAGTTGACCTGTATAAGTGGAAGGAAGGTAACGGTGAAGTTTGCACATCGCTGCAAGGACACACGCGCGTGATCAGGTGAGGAAGAAATGATGCTGCTGACTGCTGGGTGGAAAACGATGGGTTTTTTCATAGAAGGTGAATGTTTCGGTCCTGACCCCACTCAAACTTTGCTCTGAGCCTGCTTTTTACTTCCCTTTCTGGACCGTGCTGCCTACCCCTCTGTCCTGCCTTCCCGTTTGGAGATGACATCGGACATGAAGCAGCTCACCCTCTCCTGGCTCCCCCCAGTATATCAACTTAGTCTTTGATGGCTTGAGTGTCATTGCCATAGGCTGCCATCCTTGTAACGAACAGCAGCAGGTTTAAATTGAATTCCTGCCCTGTTTCTTTTTGTTAGCAGCTTAATTAAAGCAGGTGATCCCAAAAAACAAGTTCCCAGGCTGTTATGGTGGGGTGTGGGAGATTTCTGCCTCTGGTTCCAGGGGTGTATTTTAGTGCTGGGCTGGAAATGCAGGTGAAGGATTGTTTTTACTCCAGCTCCTGATTGTGGAAAGTAATTGCAGCCCTTGAATGGGCTGACTGGAGGTTGTTTGTGTCCCAGGTGAGCCCAACAGGAAGGCATCCCAGGGTGATGGGTTGACGGCAAGAATGCGGGGTAGGTGGGAGCCGGCTGAGACAGTCTCCCTTTTACTGTGGAAGAAAGAGGATGCACATGATAGCTGTAAAGTTCAGGGCTGGGAGGATGCTTCACTGGAATTTACTTAGAGGAATGATTAAGATCTTGCTTTTTACTTTAAAAATTTCAGTATGTTATGGAGTGGCCAGAAACTTGTCAGCAAAATGTACTGGGGGCTTATGGGAAGTTGATGCAAACTGTGCTTTTCTCTGATGACCTACTCTGATTTTGCACTTGCAGTGACTTGGACTGGGCAGTGTTTGAGCCAGACCTGCTGGTCACCAGTTCTGTTGATACCTACATCTACATCTGGGACATCAAGTAAGCATCAGTATGTTTCTGCAGTGCAGGGTGGTGGCTGTACTCCTTTCCATAATCAGCAGCTTGGAGGGTGAAGCATGCACTGAAGGGTGCTGCTCTTCAGCTTCATCTGCTGCCCGTAATCTCAAAGACGGCTCCTGTTCCCCTGTTTTCAAGCCAGTTCAGAGTCAGTGAAGGACGGTGGAGTGGTACGGTTAGGACAGTTGCACTCCTGATTGGAAAAAATACTGGCTGGCTTTACTTGCTACTCATTTTGCATTATTCCTCAGGAGTTTTTCCTGGAAGCTGAGGGTAATCCTCAACCTGTTGGGTTTTTTAACTGGGTGAATGAGCACCATTTCGTGATCCTGCAGCCATTTTCCACTAAATTTGATGATTGTTGCTGTCTCTCCCTCAGTGGGAAGACTGGCACTGGTATTCAGGAACCTTTTCCTGTTTGTGCCTTCCCTTGATCCCTGGTGCTTCCTATCCCCAGTAATTTCAAGGTGAGACATCTTTCCAAAGCCACCGATATTAAACCCCTGTATTTTACACCTGAGAAGCAAGGAGCTGGCACTGGGACTGCTGGGTTCTCTTGCTGGCTGTACAGCAACTCTTTATGACCCCCGGCAAGTCACTTTGTTCCTTTCTGCCTCCCTTGCTCAGTTATAATAGGAGGATAATTATATAACCCCACTACACCAAGCTACCCTGAGGCTTGTTTAGCTCCTACAAAGCACTTAGATTCTTGGTTAAATGGTGCTTGAGAATAGCAATATATTATTAATGTGTAATTAAAAGACAGAGAGAGACAATAACTGCTGGTTGTGTTTTCCTGTGATACTATCTTAGTGCCAAGCAAAAAATAGAGTTCTCTGAAGGCTGTTATCAGAAGCCCTGCTTTAACTCTGTTGTGCCCTTCCATCATTTAGTGTCTGCACGTGTCACTTGTCCGTAGATGCTTGCTTAGGCAGCCTCTGCGTAGCCTCTACCTCCCGCTTGTGCTGGCAAGGTCTAGCAGCTTGCTGGGGCAGCGCGGTCTTGGGGCTGCTGCCCTCCGGCGAATGACCATCCTAGATGCCACCCTCGGGAGGTAGCCCTGCAGGAAGGGTAGCTGGAAATCCCCTGCTTAATTTGGCACACAGCATAACTTTGTCTAGGCAGAAGTTCTTAGCGGGAGCGGTGCAGTCTATTCTACACAACGTTCTGCTTTTCAGCAAACACAAAAAGCTGAAGACATTATTCCTTATTTTTACTGGCCTTTTTCATTAGAGGGCAGGTGAATCCCTGAGGAGCAGGGTCAAGGAGCAAATTACTGCCTTGATCCGTGTCCTGGCTGCTGGGAGTTGTCACGGTGCCACACGGTTTCTACCGCTACAGAATGTGGTCTGTAGAGTCTGCACACAGCTGGGCTGATTTCCTACTAATTTTGTTGTTACATGCTAGACATGAAGTCTTTGCTCCGCAGTCACTGCTCCATCTGCCTTGAATCAGGGTCTGCAAAGGCTTGACAAACACTTCAGTGGCTTTTGTCGAGTTCTTCCACAGCTCTGTTCCTTTTGATCCTCCTGGGCAAAGCTGTTTTGTTGCTTCCTGCAACAGCGCTTTGAGCCCAGTGTTTCCTTGCCTGCCCAGTTGCAACATGTCATGCTTTGCACGTGTTTCTTCTCCCCCTGGTCCACTCCAACTCCATGCTATAT
Source organism: Eurypyga helias (assembly GCF_000690775.1). Classification (NCBI taxonomy): domain Eukaryota; kingdom Metazoa; phylum Chordata; class Aves; order Eurypygiformes; family Eurypygidae; genus Eurypyga; species Eurypyga helias. The sequence goes on from NW_010245722.1 coordinate 11,500, forward strand.
CCTAAACTTGCTGCTGTATGTGGTGGCAAGCCAGAATGGCCGTTGTCCTCCAGCTGGTCACCTCTTTTTCTTTTGTCGTGGTCTAACTGCAGCACCAACTGAAAGGACACCTCATCAGTACTGTTCTCAGGGTAAATCCAGAAACAGAGCTTTATAGCAGCTACTGTGAGGAAAGGTAACTCTTTCCTGACTAAACACAGCACATTCCATTTAATGTGGTGTATTTAGGTAAGCACAAGGCACATTAGTTCCCAAGAAGCAGCCATAAAATTAGTCCTGGAGTAGCAAGGAGCTTGCTGGGGAGGCTGGACCTGCGGGCTGTGCTGTGGGTGCTCACATTAGCCGCGTTGTGTTTCAGGGACACCAGGAAGCCTACGGTCTCCCTCTCTGCAGTCGGTAAGTATGGTGTGTGTGTGTGATACAGGCTTGTTTAATGCCTGAGTTTTGTGTCGTATGCCCCTGCTGTTATTCCTTCCTCCCTTCACCCTCCAAGGCTGAAGATGGCAGAGTACATCTGCCACTCCACAAGTGCCACCACGTGTGATTGTCCCGTGTAGGAGCAGCCTGAGAGGCTGTTCACGATGCCTTTTAGAGGAGCTGAATTCAGGAGGGATGTGGAGCCCTTGAATGTTCCCAGACATGGAGGGCAGTGGCTGTGTCTTTTAGACATAGCTTCTCCCTTGCTTAATCCCCCTGCTGCGCTGCTTGTCCTGTGCTGCCCGTCTGTAATTTCTTCGTGTCCTTTTGTGTTTGACTGAACCAGCTGAGACGCTAAATTGCACCCTGGGCGGTGGGGTTGAACGCTGCCGACTGCCAGCCTGCCCCCTTACTTACGGGGGGCTGGGCACATCAGCCGCTGCATCTGCTTCCCTGGGGCACCTGCAACATGCAGGCTGCTGCAGCGGTGACGGGAGGGTGCTCTCTTGGAGCTGCCGTTGCTCTGGAAAGGCGCTTGTCACGGCTTCCAGGTGCTGCGTGTCAGGCCTCGCCGGCTGCGTGTTGGAACCAGGCAAAGTGTGGGTGATGAGCAAAGCATCCTTTGCTTGGGTTACTGTCCCTGGTATTACAGCAATCCTCGTAACACGTATCTCCCGTGCTCTGCTGCTTAGACCTCCCGAGGCTACGCATCTGCAGTGGCTCTCCCTTCCCTCCCAGCCAGCAAACCTCTCTATCATAACGACGCAAAAACCTTACTGAGTCAGAAGCAGCGTTCGGTTCTGCTGCCTGGGGTGAGGTCTCACAGGTCAGCTGAGCCAGCCCAGCTCCCCAGAAAGCTTCCAAGCTTCCCATGCCCAACTCTGCTTAGAGCTGGTCCAGCCGTTCGTGTACCTTTCAGTGAGTGGATCAAATCAATCAACTGGCAGCCTATTTGCAGCCTTTTTTCCCCTGGACTAGCTTTTTGCCGGGTTGTCAGGATGAATCTGCTCACGGTGCAGCAGGAGGTGGGTAGTGAAGCAGCAGGCTGAGATCCGTTTAGCTTTCTCATGGACCTCACCATTCTGATAGCTTAAAATGCCTTGAGTGTACCGGCAGAATAAGGATGAACAGAACATGTATTTCTCTTACACTAGCTCAACTATCCACATTAACTGAAGCTCTATTTTGCTGCTTATTAAAAATAACCAACCAATTTCTCATTTTAGGCCCTTGACTGAGTCCCTCATATAATAGCTGGACCATCATCCATTTTATTTATGATGCCACTGATGTCTTTGACTTCTATGGTGTATTTTGACAGTTGGGCCTTCTGATCCTCCCAGTGAGTCTACCAGCTGGGCAGACACGAGGTCCACCTGCCCTGCAGCCTTCTCCTACTTCTGCATTTTAATAATGGATCAGTTACACCAGTTCCCCGTATAGTGTCGGATAGTATAGAAGGTGTTGGGAAGATAAATCAACCCTTGAGCACCTGGAAGCAGCTTGAGTGAAAACAGATGGGATTTGGGAGAGGGGTGGTGAACCTGCAGTTCTTGCCAGCAGTAATTTGCTCCATCTGAGCTAACAGACAGGAATACTTTAATCAGATCCAAGCCATGGCTAGAAATTGAGATGAAGATCTCTAAGCACATAACTGGAACACTTGTGCTTTGAGGTCTTCAGGACACAAACACTAAGCTGAGGAATTATGAGTTAGGCTTTTCCATGACTTCCTTCATGCTGGCTTCCTGGGATATCTCCTCTGAACTGCCCTTCCTGTGCCAAGAGGAGCAGCCCTAAGCCCAGGTCAAGGGGCTGCTGTGCCACTTCCTTTTTCATTGCTTGTTTTGACCTGCTCTGTTTGTGCTGCAGCTGGAGCTTCCCAGGTGAAATGGAACAAGAAAAATGCCAACTGTTTAGCAACAAGCCATGATGGGGATGTCCGAATCTGGGACAAAAGGGTAAGATGAGGGGGTTTTTGAGCAGCTTGTGCATATTCCTACCTATCTGATACAGACATCCCTCTGGTGACAGGTAAATACTAAGAAAAATGGACTACTTTATCCCAACTCTCTCTTGTGGGTTGATTTAAAGTAGAGACAAGCCTGAAGAGAGTGTGTAGATAGCCTTCTTCTCCAGAAATTGTGTTCATTAACACTTTGCTTTTGATCTCCTAGTACTTAACTGTTTTACTCAGTATAAGGTAGGGTTCAAGGGCTGCACTTGGTGACTGGAATTTACTACACCTTCACCTTTCCTTCAACTACTTTTGATGGGCTATTTGCTGTTCCCCAGTAGGAGGGTGTTCTTCCTCTCTTGCCCTTGTTAAAGTGTCTCTTTTTAGGCCAAAGAACTAGACCAAATTCCAGAAGTCCCGTGCTGAGAAGGAAAATGTCTCTCCTTGCAGAAACCCAGCACTGCAGTGGAGTATTTGGCAGCTCATCTCTCTAAAATCCACGGTCTGGATTGGCATCCTGACAATGAATACACGCTGGCCACTTCCAGCCAGGACAACTCTGTCAGGGTAAGTGTTGCTTCTGGGAATTCTGCTTGGGAGATGTCAGGGTGGTGGAGCAGATCCCCTTCTACTACTGCTGAAGCCTTGGGGAGTCCTTGCCATTGGCAAGATCTGGATCCTTCTTACTTGATTTCTGTCAGCCTGTGTGTGTTGAGCCAGGGGTGTGTTTGCAGAAGAGGCAGAGAAGTCCTTACAGGACAGGTGCACATGTGTTTGCTGCTTGTCTGTGGTGGTTTGGGCAGTACTGGAGCTGAAAATGGCTACCTCTGCCTGTTGCTTCCCAGAAGAGAGCTCCCACACATACCAGAAGAGTCTTCTCCCCAAAATGCAGTGTTGCCAGCCTGACTGCAGTGGCCTGGGGGGAGCCATAGTGGGGTTCCCAGGCTCCTGTGGAATTGGGTTATCGATAAGAGACTGCCTGCAAGCATTGCTCTGCAGGGCCTTTTACTTGAGGGGAAATAGTGTGCTTTGTACATCAGCCAAATGGAGTTCCATTCAATTTAGCTGAGCTCCGAGGTGAATGCAGCTGATGTGTATTCTAGCAAAGCAAAAGGTTAGATTCTTCATTACAAAATCAGCAGTAACAGCAGGGTGGGCCTGCCTCCAGTCTTGACTGGCATGTTGGCTGAGAGCCTGCAGGGTACCTTGTAGCTCTGAAAGCCCGAGCAGGCTGCCTGTCTCCCTGCTCTAATTACTCAAGCTACGACCACTGTGAATATGACCCCAAGTCACTCCTTGTCTCAGGGATGCTGCCAGATGCTGGTAGCTTGATACTTGTCCTTTGGGGCCATCTCTGCTGTTAATGAATGGGATTACTAATGATGCTGTGGGCACCCTGGCATGTTTTTCGCTCTGTTATATCTGCAAGCCACATGGAAAACTGCAGCCTGAAAGTGTAGCCAGCTGACTCCTGCCTTTGCTTGTCTTTTTGGGTTTGTTTTTTGAAGTTCTGGGATTACCGTCAGCCTCGGAAATACCTCAATATCCTTCCCTGCCAGGTTCCTGTCTGGAAGGCGAGATACACGGTGAGTGAGAAACTCCCACCAGCGCCACTTGTGCTGTGAGAGCAACTGCACAGAGAGACATTAAATAAAGAACTGCTGAAGGGCTTCTCACGAATGGTACTGCTGGACATGATCAAGCTGATTTTTAAAGTCCCTCTTGGTGCTTAAAAGGCCCAAAAAAGCAGTGTCCACGTTGGGGGCGCTCAGGGGAAGGAATGACTAGCAGTGTGACAGGCCAGTCTTTGGCATCGTCCTTCCTGAGGGGCAGAACTCGGGTGCAGGTGGTTGGCACTGGAAACAGGAGGCTCAAAGTGGCTGCTGCTCTCACTGTCCTGCTTTTCCACTCAGCTCCAGTCTTTGTGCCTGTTGCACAGAGCAGCGCAGCAGCCTTCTGCTCTCTCCCAGTGCCTCCTCTGCTTCCAAGGTTTCGAAGTGTGCCACAGTGGGCTTTTGCGGCCTATCAAATCCAAGAACTGTTGCCATTTATAGAGCAAGCACCCAGCCACATGAGGCTAAAGCTTTTAACATCAGTCATATCCGTTCTTTTCCCCAGACATCTGAATGTGGCCTGGAGCCAGTGCTGTGCCTTGAGTCTTTGATCCCCTTTCCCTGTCCCCATGGTGGAGGGTGTAGGACTGGATTCCAGTGTTCCTCTAAGTGCCATGACCCCAAGCAGCTGCTGGGGCTCAGTCCCCGGACAGCAGTTCTTGCAGCTCCAGGCATATTGCCTTGAGGATCCCATGTGAAAAATCAAGGGTGAAATCCCTCTGGCCTCACAGCTGACAAGTAAGTAAGCAACAGGAAGGAATGATTAATCTTAAGTGAGCTGCATTGAATATCTCTGTACTACATCTTATCCCTTGTAAGAGACTGGTTTTGCACAGCAATTGCCTTGGACCCTCCCAGTTTTAGGCCTGGTTCTTTCTGGTGCTGAGCTCCTTTAAAACCCACACGTTCTTGGTAGGAAAAGGAAGAAATTAGAGCATGACAAGAGCAGCATGGGAGCGTAATTCCCCAGGGCTAACCAGAAGGGTGTTTCTGTCTCAAGCCTTTCAGCAACGGGCTGGTGACAGTGATGGTCCCCCAACTCCGTCGGGAGAACAGTCTCCTTCTCTGGAATGTCTTTGACTTGAACACGCCTGTCCACACTTTTGTGGGACACGATGATGTGGTGCTGGAGTTTCAGTGGAGGAAGCAGAAGGAAGGTGAGTTCAGGGCTGGATGTGCTCTCTCCCCTGCCCCGTGGCCATCGGCTAAGCGAGGACGTGGAGGCCTGGCTGCTGGTGGCAATGCTGATGCTGTCACCGTTTGACTCCTGCCTTTCCTTGGATCCGCTTTCCTGCCGCCCCTCAAGCGGCAGCTGGTTTGTACTTGTTTTGTGGCGCTGCCCACAGAAGCCTTGCCCTGTTGTTTCCATGCTAACAAAGCAAATCCGCCGAACGCTGAGTGGGTCAGCGGTGACTCTAATTGCTTCCGCTCTCCTGTCAGTCTATTTTTAAATGGATCTTTCAGAATAAACTGTACAAACTATTAGGTGGGTGCATGAGTACAGGCACCCTCCTCCTGCTCGGAGCTGCAGGCTAACAGGTTAACCCCTCCCATCCCTGCTTGGATCAGCAGCCTCCAGAATATCCCAGATCACAAAACCTGTGAACCCACCTTATCCGGGTGCTGGCAAAAGCAGGGAAGGGAGTGTGTGGGATAGAGAGGCTGCTGTTACACAGTCCTGACTAAATTTTCCAGAGTAGGCAGCTAAATATAGGAGATTCCATATTAGAGGTTGGATAACCACGCAGAGCACAGCTTTGTTTCCAGCACCGCAGCTGCCATTGTCAGAACAGGCAAGTCTGGCTGGTGTCACTTGTGGTACTGCTTTGCGGTGCCGTGTAAAAGTTCTGGTCCAGCCCTCTGACACCAGCTGCGGGAACAGCTCAGTGACATCACTTTCTTCTCTACAACTGGCTCTTTCAAAGGAAGGAAAGCAGTATAGATAGTTTGTGTCTGGAGGCACAGCCTAGGACAGCTTGTGTATGAACAGTCAAGCAGGCCTGAACCACAACCGTGTGGTCTCAGCTGAGTTAATATATATCTGAGGCTGGAAGTCGTGCTCATCCTGAGCAACGTAAATCAATCGTACGAGCATTCCAAGTCTGCTTCAGTGCACAGACAACCAAGATAGCGCAGATCTCCTTCCATAGAGTCTGCTGGGCTGTATTTAGACAGCCACTGGGCCTCCACGGAGGGGTGTAGGAAGCAGCTGCACAGCAACAAATTCCTAAACGCAACAGCTGTTTGACAAGGGAAACTTAAACTGTCTCACAAGGCCTAAACAAGGCATAAATAAATCTGTGTACCTTTATCTGCTAACAGCTAGTACGTGGCTAGATGTATTTCCTTACAATCTGAACTTGTCTTGGCATCATCTAAGGCTCAGAAGGAAAAGGGGGAGGGTAGAACCAGCTTCTCTTAGCTTAGAAATGTTTTAAAACATCTGCATCTTGAAACCAATGTGATGAACCAAGAGATATTTTGATTTTACAACTATCGTAAAAACAAATCCATTTTTGAACTACGTTATTTCTTCTGCTTAAATAAGTATTGCATCAGACCTTGTTCATTCCTAGTTGGAAAACTCCAATCCCATTCATTAGACTTAATTTACAAGCAAAGAGCACAAAGTTCTACCCCACGTGGAGGTGTGGTAACCATGGGGCAGCAGGCAGAGAAAGGCCGATGCATCTGGGTCAGTTCAAAGCGGAACAGGAAAACTGCCTTTCGGTTTAGTACCATTGGATCTCCCAGTTGGCTTGAACCTGTTTGCACTAAACACAGGGCTGAGATAGACCCTGCTGAAAACAGGGATTCTAAGTTGTTTCTGTCTTTTTCAGGTTCGAAAGACTACCAGCTGGTTACGTGGTCCCGTGACCAGACTCTGCGGATGTGGCGGATTGACTCTCAGCTGCAGAGAGTACGTAAAAGCTTTTGCCCCTGAACTGGGAGAGTTTTCTTACAGGCTGGATTCACCTCCCTTTCCTTGCACTCCCGGTTGCTCCTCTGGTGACCTAGAGCTGCAGACACAGCAGCCAGCTGCCACTTCACTTTTCCTCTTCAGCTCCAGCCCAGAAACATCCCCAAGGAGACCTGTGATGAGGCCTCTCTGTGCCTCAAAAGCTTCTGTGGAAGTGCAAAGCTGCTCTGTTGTATAACGGTAAACACAGAAGCTGTTTGGGGAAGGTGGAGATCAGTTACAGTTTCCATTGCCTCTCAAGGTGTCACCTCTGTGGCTACAAGACTGTATGACTCTTTCTTGGCATTTTAGGTTTCGGGTGAACGGGGATTGTGCCCTGTGCTTCCTCCCTTGTCTCCATTGCCTCTTAGCCTGGTGCAGGCAGCAGTTACAAATTGCTGATGCAAACACTAGAACAGCCTTGCTGGGTCAGACCGGAGGTTTGTATGGCCATGCAGATCCATATTGCCCTGTCACATCTTCAGCTGTGGGTGCCTTGGAATAGGCTAAGAACAAGGCAAACACGCAGTTTCTCTAACTGCCCTCCCAGCCTCCTGTAGTTTGCAGCTTAGGGGCACAGCTTGATGAGTTTTACTTTCATAGACTCATTCTGGCTTTTCTTGGACCTGTGTAAATTTTTATCGTCTTAAATGTCCTATGAACAAGGAGTTCCATGGCTTTTCTGCACTTTGTGTGGAAAAACAGCTCCTTTCAGTTATTTATTTTCCAACCAGCTAGTTTCATTACGTGGAAGGTGAAATGAGCAGACATCTTGTCTGTGCTACTCATGATTCTGTAGACTTCCATCACATCCCTCCTCAGCTGCCTCCTTTGTTAAGTCAAAAGGTCTTGATTTACTTCATCCCTTGTATGAGAACTTTGATGACCCTTCATGACCCTTTTTCAGTTCTACTTTTTGGGATGGGGATCTGAACTTGGTTCTTTCCAAAGAATTCCCAGTACTCATTTTGGTTTTTTGAGTTGTCAGGCATAATTCCATGAAAACATCAGCTCAGTCTGGCCTCTCCGTGTTGTTCCCTCAGTCAGCTTGTACTAATCCTTTTTCCCCTGTATGCATTGCTTTATATTTATCTGAACTGAAGCTCGCCTTTCATTATATACAGTTACTCCTGTAGGGTCCTTCTGTGATTGTTTGCAGTCAGCCACTCTTGTTACTGCCCTGAATAACTCGGTGGCATCAGCAAACCTGGTCATGTCGCTATTCACCTCCTGTTCCAGGTTTTTAATGAATATGTTGAGAAGCATGTGTTCCCAGCACAGATCCTGCAGGAGTCCTGCAGGTCTGTAACAAACCTTTTCTGTGAAAAATGACCCTTTACTCCTACCTGATATATTTGTGAATATTTTATTTCTTTCTTGTCTTTAAACCGATTGTTCATCCATGTGAAAGCCTTTCCTTTTCCTCTGCTGACTCCCACTCTTTTGTCTTTGGATCAAACTCTACACGTGATGGCATGTTACTGGTGACCGATGCTGTAATTTGTTATGTTGCACCCTTATCCTTTTTCCTCCCCATGTTTCTTCTCTTCATCTTCCCTGCTTTCTTGTGCTGAACTTAAACTACAAGTTTTCATGGTCTCTCTGATGCAGGATCTAGGACACTTGGGCCCCTAGTATGTACCTGCTTCTCTAGATCCTACTGGAGTGTAAATACCAAAAGCAGAAAGTACATTACTGTTGTATCCAAGCTAAAAAATGAAAGCAGTTATGACAAATTAATTCAAGGCATTAAAGTCGTACCAGCTTTCGTTTTGATCAGTTAAACCTCTGTTACTCAGACTAGCCATGTCAGTTGAGTGGCTTAGTAAGCGAGCAGGAGATCTGGCCAGGCTCTCTGAGGTGACAGAGCCGAGGGTGCTGGCAAGTGGAAGGTCACGTGTCTTTGTCACAGAAACAACGCCGAGGTCTTAGTCACGACTGTTGCATGGACAGACCCACCCTGCCCATCCAGCTCCCTGGAGAAACGAGTTGCTTAGTGGTGGCTCGTTCCGCAGCTCCGTTCCTGATACGCAGCGCATGGGTGTGCTTGTTCTTTTCAGCTGTGTGCTAATGATATCCTGGATGGCGTCGAGGACCTCATCGATGGGATTTCTCATCTGCCAGAGCCGGACAAGACCCTTCACCCCCAGGACTCTGAGCCCCAGCATAACTCTGGGCATGGGGATGAGGAAGGTGAGACAATCGTGGAACTTCACACACCAGCTCTCTTTGTATTGGGAAGATGATGCATCGTGGTATAAGAAAATAACGTAGGCAAAGCACAAACTGGTGCTGTTTCGAAGGTTAATGGATTCCCAAACACTAGGGGTTTCTTAGGATGGTCCTACCAAATTTTTTCTCCTCTAACACAGCGATGTCATTCTAGCTGTAAAATGGAGCTCTTCCTTGTCACTAATCACATTTAATTGAATTGTCTGTAGGTTATAGTTGTGGCTTCCTGCCAAAAAATAAGGTAATTGGAAAGTTAGTTCTGGCTCTTAGGAAGAAATTTCAGTTTAATCCAAGAGGTGAGCCCACAGAAGAGGGAAGCATACGGGTAAGACACTCTGATACGAGCTGCTTACGTCACGCCTGGTACTGCTTAGGCTGGGGTCACTGTGTGAACTGATCCCAGGTGGAGGTGCTTGCTGGTGGCTTCGCCCATCTGCCAGACGTTGTTAGAGAGAGCTCGTGTGGTTTTTTTCATCCTGTACTGATGAGAGGTGGCTGAAGGCTGGAGCAGAGGGGAGAAGGATAGTTCCTCCAGTTTCTGAGTACCATGTGGGCGGAGGGGAGTGGGTCAGAGGCTGTAGCAGAAAGCTTTGACTTGGCTTTATAAGAGGAGAAGGCAAACAAGGAAGGAATGCGAAGGAGGGTTTGTGTGATGAAGGCTCTGGCCAGGTTAAACATTGAGGGTGTTAGTGTTTGAAGAGTGTAGGTATCAGAGTAGAAGAGATTGCAGCAGCTGAGACCTGCGGTGGTGATGTGCACGTGCAAAAGCTGTCTGAACATGTCTCTTTCTAAGGAAGAAGAATTGAGTGCTCCCATGCCTTCGTCTCAGCTTGGGTTTAAACTCACTGTTCCTTTCTGTATTGTAGCAGGGTGCTATAATGGATCCCCATGTGAGGGGCTCGCAGGAAGGCAATTTGATTCTGCCTTTGGCTTGCCAACGCACTGGAGAACGGGAGGAAGTGGCCTGATGTCTGTCCTCTGAATAAAGGAGCCAGCTGTGAGGTCCCTTAGGGAAGGCATCTCTTCCTAACTCGATATTTCCTGCGCAGCAAATTCCAGAGAAGTTTCTATCTGCCACCTATCCTATGTGGTAGCAGAGTAATTTGTAGAAGTTCTCGGTGCCGCTGTCTGCGTGAGGGTTTTGTAATATCGAAAGAGCCCCAGTTACCTGTGCTGACCATGAGCAGTTCTGCGTGGGGAAGCACAGCCTCTCTTCCTCCAGCTGGGAGCATTGTGTTTAATGCTTAAAGAATAAAACATAAAGAATAAAAACATTGGGCCTGTAACATTCTCACTCTGGCTGCCCAACCTCTCATTTTCCACGGGAGAGAGTTAACTCTTTCGCTGTCCCTAACGAGGTCACGTTCATACATCCTCGGTGATTGCTGCGTGGATCTGGCTCTGCTTTGGACTGTTAAGTTTTCCCGTGTGGCCAAAGGGAATGAAAATAGCTTTTCTGTAGCAGGGTAGATTTTGCTGCAAATACTGTGACTGCAGGATCGTTGCCCAAGCAAGCCCCTAGGTAGGAATTTCAGTTCCTTCAAGCCTAAAAGCTATTGTGGACGGTTGAGGTTTCACCCTGGAGGTGGCTGCGTTTCAGCTGCAAAGTCTCTGTGTTACATTAGTAAAGCACGTTGGGGGACCTATGAAGAGAAAACCGCGCGGCAAAATTGGAAAGCCCACCAGCTGCGTCTTCAGTGTACAGCTCTCCTCGCTGGCCGACAAAGGATCTTTAGGAATCTAGACAAATATGCAGGCTTTTGGAGATTAGAAACTAATTGGAAGGGAATGGGAGGAGAAGGCAAAAAGGGAACTGTCCATATCAGGAACTTCAGAGGTGGCTTTTTGGTAAGCTATGTGGTGTCTTGAGCTAGAAATAATTATCTTCCCAGAGAGCCAGTGATCTTCCTTTAATCCCCTTTTCAAGGCCCTTTTGTGAAGTATATCCAAGCACTCTAATAAAATCACAAACAGCCGTGAGTAGCTGAGCATCCTGCCTATCCAAATTCAGCAACCCACTGGGCAGCAGTAAAACCAGATATATTTGTCCCAGCAGCAGAGTCAGTAACTTTTAGGCAAATGCCTGTTAAAGAACAAAAAAAAGGTTTTTTTGTTTCCTTTTTTTTTTTTTTTTTTTTTTTTTTTTTGCTAGGAATAGTCTGTGGAATGTGATACTGCACTTTAGTCATCTCAGGAAGTGGTGCCACAGCAAAACCCCCTTGAGAAGGAGCTGCCCCTTTCCTAATGGGGGTACATAGCAAGAGTCGAGGCAAAAGCCAGGCATGGCCATGGGCAGAGACCAGTTCTTCTGAAACTCAGTCGAGTTTGTTATCTTAATTCCTCGCATCCTGCAGTGCTTGCCTGGCTGTTCTGGCCCTCAGGGGTTATTGTCCTCCTGAAAACTGTTGGCAGTGGAACTGGGCAGCTAGACCCAGCATTTAGATGATTCTTTAAAGACTGTTAAAGCACTGGAGTTTGCAACATTAAATGCAAACGACTGCTGCAAATGAATTAAGCCTCTCGTAGGGCCAGAAGTAACCTCTTCTGTCTTCCAAAGCCTTATTATGCTTTGGAAGCATTCCCTGAAAGGCAAGGGTGGTGGGGTGTCAATCCCAAAGACCAGAGCTCCTCCTGGAGACTGCTTTGGCAGCAGTTCTTTCGCGCTGAACTGAGAGGCTTCAGTTCAGCTGTTTGTGACTCTGGCAGCACTGGATAGGGAGGAGAAGGGATCTCAGATGTAGAGATGCGCCATTTAGGGCTGTGCAGAGTACAGGTGGCTTCTGTAACCTTCCTGGGAACAAGGCTCAGAATCCTGCCTCTAAACAACAGGTGAGACCCAGGAGGTCTTTGACAGGTAAAACTCATACCTCCATGAGTCAGAGGAGCAGAGGAAAGCCTTCTGTCTTGGCTGCCTCCTGGCGTCACATACTAAAAGTCATAGCTTGTCTCAACCTGTTCTCCAATCTTTCCTGACAGCCTTAAAAGAAGATTTCCTGAATGACCCCGTGGTGGGAAAGAAAACGGACCAACTGGGGTTGCCTCAAACACTGCAGCAAGAGTTCTCACTGATCAACGTGCAGATCCGAAATGTCAATGTGGAGGTAAAGAGCTTCCTTTTGCTGGCTTCTTAGGAGGGGATGTGGGCAGGCTGGCTCACTGAGGCTTTTTGAGGAGAACCTTCTTTGCTGCAGTGACTGCTGTCTGTACACAAGGTTTATTTTGAGCTGTAGAGATCCTCTTGGCCAGGAGTAGTAGGAAGGAGGATAATCCCAGGCACTGGGAGCAAGGGAAGTATTTCGGCACAGTAAGTAGACTGGTGCTGCTCCTTAGAAGGCTGGACAGTGTTTTCCTCTCTGCCTAGGCTGCTGAGTGGAATATGACTTGTTCCACTACGTGCAGCCGATCTCATCTCAACCGTTTCTGAACTTGATCTGCGGCACCCTCCCTATCCTGCCCTCTTCTCCCTCAGTTTTGGCACCTCCCTTGCACGCCAAACCCTCCTCTCTGCATGGAAGCTGGCTGGAGGCACAGCACTGTGCAGGGATGGGAGGCTTGAGGCAGCTGCCTGTCTCCTTTTGCCCTCCTCCCATGGTTTCGTAGCTCATGGCATGATCCTGATGTAGTTTTCTGAGACAGTGGTGTATGATCTTAGATGGTGCCTGTTACTGCTGTGCTAGCCTAGAGCTCTCTGCAGCTGGGTGAAGTGGGCTGGGACACAGGGGCTGTGGGGAGCAGACTCCTGCTGCAGCCTGGGCTGGCTGTGGTCTCCGGATGCTGGACTGGCAGCCTGCTGGGGCGAGAAGAGTCTGTCCTCATCTGCCTGGGGTTTTTTTTTTTGCTGTCACTGTGTTCACCGCCCTTGAGAACAGCATGACTTCGCCGTATGGGTGTGCAGAGGAATCAGCCCCTCAGCATGAATTTAAGCCACTAAAAGTTTAAAGGTCCTTGGAGAGGTAACTACAGAGCAATTGTTTTTCCTCACACAGATGGATGCGGTGAGCCGGAGCTGTACAGTGTCAGTGCACTGTGGCAACCACAGAGTCAGGATGCTGGTGATGTTCCCTGTCCAGTATCCCAATAATGCTGCACCTTCCTTCCAGTTCATCAACCCGACCTCGATCACTGCCTCCATGAAGGCAAAGCTGCTGAAGGTGTGTGGGGAGTATTCACTGTCTCTATGCAGATGCTGGACACTTGATGGCTGGGTTCCTGACACAGTAAAACATCTGACCATGCTCAAGACACACCAGTTGTGCCTTTGAACTCATACACTGTGGAGCTCCTAGGATGAGGTGTTTGTTGGGCTTGCATCCCAGTCCTTGCCTTTCTCCACTGGTGCTTTTTGTATTGTATTCTTCACTGCTACTCTACTCCTATATGACATATATTGGTGGGGATCCCTGGCTCCCATATCCCCATGCAATTGTCCCCAACTCCATAGTAGACAAAATGACCAGCTAAGCATCCAGCTGCAGAAAGATAACATTTTTGTTGCTTCCTGCCCTCCTCCACAAACTGCTTTAAAAATACGGGGACTTGTTGCATGGGCCCTGCTAATTGCAAACCAGATGTTTGATCATCTGGTGTTGGAAGACCTATTGCTGATGAAATCCCTTCCCCAGCAGCAAGTAGATGGATCTATTTGGATTCCTTCCTGAAGAAACTGATTCAATTTGAGACAAACTGGGTGTGGAACATAGGGGCTACAGTAGTATAGAAACCCAAATCCTGGTTTGGAGTGTAATGAGTCTAGATGAACCCACAGTGCTCTGATCAAAGCTCACGGTCATTCCTCAAAGCAGACAGCACACCAGTGGGTGAGTGAGGCTGCAGTGGATGTTATAGGTTGCCTTTGGCTTCTTTGGATCCTGGCATCTTAGCTGCTCTGCAGACAAAAAGGGATATGGGGAAGGTGTGGATGTAACCATGACTGAAGCTGCATTTTGTTTGTATTGTAGATATTGAAAGACACTTCCCTACAGAAAGTGAAGCGGAACCAGAGCTGCCTGGAGCCCTGCCTACGTCAGCTGGTCTCCTGGCTGGAATCTGTTGTGGTATGGAGAAACATATGGGCTTTCTGCCCTAGTTTGTTGTCTTCTCCCAAGTCCCATGTTTCTGACTCTGCAGCGAGAGTCCGGCCTCATTAGACACATAAATAGACCCTGGTGCTGGCTGTTACATCTGTGTAAGCACTTCTGGTTAATGTTGAAGAAAACTGAGTGGATGATTTGATGTGTTTTGTTTCTGAAAACCAGGCCCTGACAGTTTGCTGCTTTAGGGAACTCCACATGCTCACTGACACTCAGGTTAAGAGCATCTCAGTGGTGCATGGCAGCTTCCCAGCTTGGAGTATATCCCACCGAGTGCCAGGTCATGGTTATCATCTATGAGAGAGATAAGAGGTCTCGGGGAGCTGAGGGATTCATTTTTCCTGAAAGGCAGTGGCAGCTGTCTTTACCTCCTCAGCTCTAGTCAGAGATCCTGCTAGCCCTATTCTAGGGTCTTTGCTTTCTTCCCTTAAAATAAAAAGCTGTGAAAATCTGTTTTTTTCTGAAGCCTTGTGCTGAGGTTTTGTAGGGACGATACTGCAGCTAAGCGCAGAGTGTGACTTGGATTTAGCTGAGAGATCTGTGATACCTACTCAGCATCCCAGTGTCAGGTAGTAGGTCTGTGTGTGGGTGAAGTGTACCAGAAATGGCTGGTTTTAGCATTCAGCAAAAGATTGGAGAGTCTTCTCAGTTTTTTTTTTCTAAGAGGTTTTGTTTATTCATCACAAATTTGGGTTTTTTTTACATGGGAAGGCTTAATGGTTCCTGTAGTGATGTTGTAAGAGTGGCAGCTTGCTCCATTGTATGGAAATCTGATGACTCAAGCCAGGCAAAGCTGCCTTTAAAGAATTCCTTTAAACCTAAGCTGGAGTACTCTTTATCCAAATAAATGCAGATTTGTGCCAAAATTCCTATGGGTAAGCCTGAGGTCCCCCAGTATTTCACACCACCTGCCTTCCTCACCTCAAGCTATCGCTTTTCAAGGAGGCTCTCTCGATGGTGTCATTGAGGTACCGGGTTTAGCTCAGCTCGCTGTGTTGAAAGTCACAGCTAGAGTCTAAAGGTCAGATTTTCTCTATGGTTTCCCACTGTTTCACCCCAAGTTAAGCTCTGTATTTCAACATGGCTGTGAGGGGAGAGAAATCTCTGGACAAGCAGCTGTAGAAGCCATTTCCTCAAAGGTGCTTGGAAGTGCCTGTGTAGCCAGAGCAGTAACCATGCTCTGTGCTTGTTCTGCTCTGGCTCAAAGGCCGAGCACCTTCCGTGAGGCTGCTCGGCCCTGCCATGTCCCGTGTTCCAGCTGGGTTTTCTTCCTGTGGCAGAAGGAGTGTGACCTTGGGTAACTTCTGTTTCAGAACCAAGAGGACAGCACGTCCAGCAATCCTTACGCTTTGTCAAACTCCGTAACGCCCCCCTTGCCCACGTTCGCCCGGGTCTCCAATGCCTATGGCTCCTACCAGGACTCTAACATCCCATTTCCACGGACCTCTGGAGCCAGGTTCTGTGGTGCAGGTTAGCCCCGTCGCTGATGCCTTACAACAGCTACCTGGGTAATGGTCCTTTTCCTGTCTGGGGGAACACTTAGCTCTGAAGAAGACGAGGCTTTGATCACTGCCATGCAGTGAGTAAGAAATGGTGTTAAAGTAGCGATGTTGGGATAAATTTGTAGGTAATGAGATTAGTTAACAACTGTTTGCAGTTGGTGTTGCATGCAGGATTTTAGGATTTGGAAATCCGGGGCTAGTTGAAGAGATGGCCTTTGGCTTGTGGCATGCCAGGGGCATTGACAGACCTCTCTTTCACCTGTTTTCCTTGCCTGGTTCTCTCCTACCAGCACCAAATTCCTGGATGTGTTCTGGTGCTCAGTCTTCATAAAATTCCCATGATTTGGGGCTGAACATACCCCTTGCTGAAACCATATTCTTGTTACTAACGAGCCTTTTCTCATTCTGAACCCTTTCAGTTGTCCAAAATAGGTTTCCCAAGGTCACTGGGGAACTTCTCCGAAATGGGAGAGGAGTTACACTCATGTCTGGGTTTCCAGGAGAGTGTAGGGTACAAAGATCATCCTTAAAAAACAGTTGAAGGTCTGAGTAAGAGCTGTTAGGTTTCACTGAGCCGTTTCAGTTGCAAGCACACCTCCTCCTGACCTGACTGCATCCTAGTTTGAGCGTGTTCTGAAAGCTGCTTTTCATACAGGCCTCACTGAATTCCCAGCAAAAGTACACCAGAGTGGTATTGCATTGCATAGGCTCAGTGAAACATGCCATGTCCTGAAACTCTTGCAGGAATGGGAGGCTGAATACGCTTGAGATGCTCTTAAAATGGGGTAAGGCTTGTGAGAGAGTGCTTTGGAGTTGGCTTCAGGTGTCTTCAGTTATCCTTTTGGAGAGAAGACTGGTACAAGGAGCAGTGGTTTCTCTGCATAGCTAAACATCACCTCACTTGCCTCTGTAGTATCAGTGCTTGACAAGTTCTGGTGAAGAGTTAAACCATGAGCATGTATCTGCTCATTTTCTTTTACTGTCTTTTCTCTAACATCTGTAAGCCACTGGAGTTGGTGTTTTTAAGACAGGTATGTCAACAAAACTTGCTTTTTAAGGAGTTTGCAGGGAAATAATTGCAGAAAATCATATCATAGAATGGTTTGGGTTGGAAGGGACCTTAAAGACCATCCAGTTCCAACCCCCCTGCTATGGACAGGGACACCTTGCACTAGACCAGGTTGCTCAAAGCCTCATCCAGCCTGGCCTTGAAGACGGGCCATATATTGTCTAGTTTAAAAGCGCCCAGGGTAGTGGACAGGCACCCAGCCCTTGGCTCTACCTTAAATGACCAAGTTTCCCTGTGTCAGTCACCCCTGGGTGCCCTGCTCTCCTCACACGATCTTCATGCCGTATCTGTCTCTTCAGGGTACCTGGTGTATTTCACGAGACCCATGACCATGCACCGTGCGGTGTCCCCGACGGAGCCTACCCCCAGGTCAGTACCCTGCCTCACATCTGAGGTGTGCCAGTGGCACAGGCAGAAAAGCAGGAGAATATCTCATCCTACACCTGAGCTGCAGACCCTCAGGAAGTCGTAACCTCTAGTGTTAGCTGTGCCCATGGCGCAGAGAGGCTGTGTCATCACAAGCCCTCAGTGGAGACCCCTTCCCTCAATGCACCTGAAACATCGCTGGCAGCCTGGATTCGTGGAGGTGGAGCCTCCAGGGCCATTTGGAGGGTGAAAGTTCTTTGAAAGCCTCTTCTCTTGGTTCCAGGTCCCTTTCAGCTTTGTCAGCGTACCACAGTGGCCTCATTACTCCCATGAAGATCCGCACGGAGACTCCAGGCAATCTGCGTTTGTACAGCGGGAGTCCAACACGCAGCGAGAAGGAGCAGGTCTCCATCAGCTCCTTCTACTACAAAGAGAGGGTAAGTACTAGTCCAAAAAGCCTTGCCTAACACTTCAGCTGTTATGATTTGCGCTCCTTTCATAGAGCCGTGAGCATTGCTAGTAAGAGAAGCTTTCATTTCCTCTCAAGAAAGCTCTGTAAAAATGTCAAATGGATTTATCTCCTCCTAGTAACTTCTGTACTGATCCTCTCTAGCGTTTGACCTGCTTATTTTGATATCTCCCTCTACTGACCATCACACCTTCCCTCAGTGCGTTACACGGTCTCCCTTCGCATTGCGTAGGGTTAAAATCTCCCACTTGGGAAGTTGTAGTCTCCAGT
Organism: Eurypyga helias; assembly: GCF_000690775.1. Taxonomy (NCBI): domain Eukaryota; kingdom Metazoa; phylum Chordata; class Aves; order Eurypygiformes; family Eurypygidae; genus Eurypyga; species Eurypyga helias. Next base: position 29,444 of record NW_010245722.1, read on the forward strand.
TAAGTACATGTGGGCAGCTCTGCTTCTCTCTGTACTCCCTGATGCGTGTAACTGCAGAGGGTGCTGGCTCTCTGCAGTTTACTGACAACCTGGATTATGGGGTATATTTGGGTATTTCTGTTACAGGTGTCTCTTTCAGGAATATGTTTCCCCTTTGGACCTTTTAAACCAAAATCATTCCTACACAGTTCTCCAAAGATCTCCCAATCCATGTACTTCTGGTTCAGGTGTAGGCCTTTCTGTTGTTGCTGTTTACAAGGCTTTGGGAGAGAGTGGGATTGTTTCCTTCTGGGTCACAGGGAGTGAAGAAGACCTGTTGGTAATTTTAGGGTGACTGTAGGGTAATTCTGAAGCAGCTGAGGGCCCGATGTGCCTGGAGCAGATGCTGGGGGAGAAACAGGCTGTGCAGCTTGCTCAGAAACAAACTGCTTCAGGAGGAGGTGAAGCAGCTTGCCAGCGAGAACCTGAGAACCTGGGGGGGTTCGAGGAGTCTGCCCACTGTCCACGCTGAGGGCACTAATCTGCTGCAGCGATGGAGTTCTTCCAGGTACCCCAGGAACACTGAGGGCTGTCGGCACTCTGCTGCAGTGGAGCTGGGGAGCTCCTGTCCTGGGAGCAGGGGGAAAGTCAGAGCCTTGAGCTCCCATCTCGTGGCAGCTGACCCCTCTGGAACTGTCCCCTGCTTACGTGGTGTGGGTTAGGCATTACCCCCCTGTGCCGTGGGGAGAGCCTGTCCCCATTGCAACCTTTGGGGTCCAATACAGACCCGATGGGGTCCATACAGACCCCAGAAGGCTGTCGGAGCCCCCATTCTGGTTTTTCCTCTCCCCACAAACTTCTTTTTGATGAAAAGAGGAAATGGTGCTGCCTGGTACAAGAATCGCAGCCTGTTCTAGTCGTTGCAGGAGGGTTTATTTAAAGGGCTACCTCTGTCCTCTGCAGCGTGCTCGTCTCTGATACGCAGCTCTCTAAGACGACAGACAAGGCTAAAAATAACACGTGGAAGCAGCTTGGTGCCATTTCATGTGACCTGTCTCCCCAGCCCTTGTCTTGATGGCAACAAGATTTTTGTCACAGGGGAAAAAAAAATTGAGAGAACAAAGCATGTGTGTAGCCACGTCTGCTGAAAGTAAGCGAAAATTCCTGTGTTCCCCCTGCCAAGCTGTCTCCTCGCTTGCTGGATCGGAGGAAGTGTTAGGGCCTTATCAGGGAGCTGGCTCAAACGTTCTCGTGGATGAAATAGTTTTAAAAAAACTACCCAAAAATCCGTATTGCCCTTCAGCAAAGGTTTTTCTGATTCTCCAGGAGTTGTTGTCCTGACCTCTCCTAGATCAGTGCTACATATTTCTATGTCATTTTGTTGTGAGGATTTTAAAAAGCCCAGACTCTGAGTCTAGTGAACTCCTTGCTCTGAAGCTTGGATTTTATATTTGCATTAAGTAGAAGTTGGAGTGTTGCGTGTTAAACTCCCCTGTTATACAACTTCAGCCCTAATACTGAGTGTCAGCGATAACCAGGTATTTAAATCCCATGTAGCAACCACGGGCATCGCTGCCATTGGCAAACAAATGGAATTTGCCCACTACTAGACAGAAATTGTGTCATGTTTCCATAAAGGCAGGAGAGCTGCTCAGCCCAACAGAGATCTCCTTAGTAAACCAAAATGAAACTAAATCTGGCACTGAGCCTTTCTGTGCTCATTTAAATGTGTGTGTGTATATATACACACAGAGGCACATACACATGTATCTCTTTCTCGCTTTTTATTCACACATGCACACTCCTTTCTTCCTCCCTTTTTTTTCACCCCTCAAAAAAACCCAATAAAGAATAATAGTCAACAGAAGGGAGAAGCTGTATCTACTCCGTGGCAATGCCGTCACTGTTCCAAACCTGGGTGTCTCTTAAAAAAGGTGCCATGGCTGTGTTTTTCTCCCCTCACTCAGAGGGTTGTGTCGATGGGGACCTGAGGACAGCTCAGCCTAAGGGACAGCCGGACACAGAGGTGGTGACTGTGGTGTCCTCATGCTTCCCATGGGGGAATTTGGCAGGGCTTGGAAACTGCTGCTTCTCTGGACATCCCTCGGGCTCTGCCTGGTGCCCTGCTGGCCACAGACCTCAGACTCACCGCACATGGGAGTGTAGGCTGGCAGCAGTGGCTGCCTGCAGGAGAGCAGGGCTTTGCAGGGGGCACTGAGCTTAGTTCTGCTGCTTCTCCACTATGCCAAATTTCCTTCTGCTAATCCTTTCCTCCCTCTCTTGTGAGACCTGGAAGAGGAATATGTAGCACAAGGCTGCAGTTGTCTTCTCGCTCTCCCTATGGGGCCCTGCAGCCAGCCTCACCCCTCGGGTCCCTTCCTGCAGGGCTCTCCAGCAAGGGAGAGTCTGAAGGTGTGCCACTGACCTGACTGCCTATCATCAGCTGAAAATAAATGTACAGTATGTTGAACGCGACACAAATAACCCTGTTCTTCCCCTTTTTATTGTGTTGACTCTTACAGAACTGTAACACAGATTTTTTTCAAGTGAGTGCACAGTAATGTGCTTTGAGAGATTCCATTTGTTGTTGCTATAATCCTGTGTTGAGTATTTAATTAAATGTCTGCAAGTTGGTAATGAAAGCCTACTTTGGAGCTATTCTGCATAGTCTGGATGAGTTCCTCAGCCCATAATGGCAGTTTCCACACGGCCCTGCCAAGTGGGAGAGTCTCTACATCCCTTCTACTATCATGACAAGTTGCTTTTATTGTTTAAAATTAAAGTGAACGGTCACAGCAGGTTCCAGTGACTGAAGTCCTGGAGGATGCTGGATGTTAAAGGGATGTCTGAGTAATCAGGAGTGTTTATTTAGCCTCCTGCGGATTTCTGTGCCAAGGTACCGGACAGTCATGTTAAAAATGAAGCAGTTTGCATTAGCTGCCTTCCTCTTCAGCCAAGAGGAGTAAAACTGGTGAGAGTAGGAGTCTGGCATGTGGAGCACCAGGGTGTTGTCCTCTGCTCTGCTGCCAGCTCGTCGTGTGAACGAGGTCACATCACCGCAGTTCGGTGCTTCTCAGAGGAATACAGCTCTGTGTGGAAGACTTATGCTGAAGTCTTCCACAGAGGCTGGTGTGGGGCACAGGCACAGCAGCCCTCGCCTTGCCAGGGCCATGGGTAACGTTGTATAGTGCAACTGTGTGTGGATGAAAGGGGGGATCTTGGTTTGCATTGTGTAACGGAACCACTGGGAACGGTATCTTTTACTCTGCTGGTTCAGGGCACTTTTCATTTCAGTTTATTTACCTTTTGTCTTTAATTTTCTTGGTGTCTTTCTTCCCTTTTCCTGGGTATAACCTTTTCACATGCAGATGTCTCCTCGCTCTGCCCGGCGACGTTGGTCCATACAAGCAATTAACGACTTCCCGGTACTGTGCGCTGTGCTAATTCTGTCCTTGATATAACCCTGTCTTCTGCCCAAGGGCCCAAGAATAAAACGCCACCTGCCTGCCTTTGAGTAACCTGCACAGAGGTGGGGGACTTGCACTCCACACAGGGCCTAGGGCTTCCGTAGGGGTGCGTGCACGTGTCAGTGGGCTGGTTTGCAGGGCACCAATACTGCCCTACGACAGGCTTATTTTGCCTGGCCCAGCAGCCAGGAGAAGATGCCAAGGGGTAGTTTGAAGTGTAAGCAAAGGTTAACCTCTAAGAAACAGAGTGTTTCAGATGATGCATCATTGACCAGCTGATGAGGCTGGCACTGAGCACCTCATTTCTGAAAAAGATGAAGCCTTGCTGGAGAGGGAGGATTGCTTAAGAGCCGTGGAAGAAACAAACTGGTTTGAGTTGCTGTCATCTCGTTAAAATGAGCTGCCTATTCTTAGTGCAGTGCAACATAAAGTCTTGTTTCCTGGAGCAATAAATAGAATTTCTCCTCAATTTGCCTTCCTCTCCCAGCCCTTGGAATGGCACCGCCCTGCATTCAGTGGTTGCACGTCCAGCCACCCCGGCAGGTACTCCCTCCTCCCGCCACCTGCCCTTCCCAGCCTGCTTTGGCGGTCCTTTGCCATTAGTCAGATCCACGTGTCCCTCGAGCTTCAGCATCACCCGTGTGAACATCTTGATGATATCAGCGTTGCTCAAGCTGTGCTGTAAATTTGGGCACTTATTATCTCATCGCTCATCTGCCAAGCGTAGGCAAAGCTTAGAAAACTCCATTTCAGTTTGAAGATGAGCTCTTTAGGTCCGTTTTTCTTACTGCCTGTGCGAGCGGCTGGTTTTTCACAGCTGCTGTCCTTCATGCTCTCTCTTCATAAGACAGCAGGGAATAAAATAGAACTCTGTAACACCTAATTTAACTTGGTATAATAGGATCAAGCCTTCCTAATTACAACAGCTCTAGGACTATACTAGCAAATAATAGGTGAAAGAAACCAGAAGTAATTTACTTGACTCCATCAAGCCTTTTTTGCAAAGAGCTAATAAAGAGATGTGAGCAGTGGAGGCAAGAAATTAAATTCTCTTTTGGATCAGGAACAGACTGAAAGAAAGAAAACCAAGCGAGGAACTTGCCAGCTTGTGGTGTGGTAAGTCGTGGTGCGCAAGAGCCTCAGTTTAATTCCCTTACCACTGGCTTGGAAGGAAGAGCAAGTAGTGATGTGATAAAGTCATAATTTTGTGTAACATATATTTAAAAATGAGACATGGGTTAGCCTGAGCCTTGAAGGATTGCTTGTATTTGGGGATAACCTGCGGAAGAGGCTAATCACAGTCTCTAAAGTGGGCAGGAGCACCCAAGGTGAAGATGCAGGGCACACACGAAGAGAGGCGTGGATTCTTCGTGCAGACCGGGTGCCTGCCTTCTGGAAGAAGAGCTTAGCGTTGCTCAAGGAAGCAAGAGCTTAGCAAGTCTAGAAGAAGGAATAATTCCTCATTCTTTCTAGGTAATGACTAGTTTCCACCTCAGAAATGCCTGTGCTTCGGGGCAGGTGCCAGCTATTATTTGATGGAAGCTATAAAGAAATATTCC
>NW_010245722.1:34479-48639 GCF_000690775.1 Eurypyga helias
GCTGTGGGGCACTGGATTCAAAAGTGCCTCCAGATTTTTGTAGCCCCTTTGTGGAAGGTGCCTGGTCTGTGGGAGATGCTGGAAATAGTAAATGTTGATTATTTTGAAGAGAAAATCCAGGCAGTGCTGCGTGACCTGCATGGGGGAGTTAATCCGTAGGCAGTTGTTCAGAATAGAGGAGCATAGCTTTCTGCAGGGAGGCAGCAATTCTTATATTTTATTTTAGAAATATAATGTTACAAGCAGCTGAACCAGACTTGGAGCAAGTTTAACTCTTTATTTTGTAAACGCCTTATTGGAGCTTAATCGTTGGCATCACGTCTGTTCCCTTCTGTCCACAACCTCTCCCTTTGCCCTAGCAACACCAGTTTACACCACAGACCCTGAAATTTTGCATCTACTTGTGCGAACCAGGCACTTCACATTTCACTTGTGCTACCCACGGCACTGCCGGCCTCAGCAGGACACAGAGGCGCACACACCCGACTGCTCAGCATCCTTCCCGAGCAGGCACGCAGCGTTTTGTAACTACTGCTGCTGAGTATGCAGCGATGGTGGTGGTTGCTACGAAGCAGTCGGTGGCTTATTCTTGGGCTGTCTGTTTCTACATGTAACCCATTTACTGCCATCGTTATCACCTCCGATTGCAGCAAATTACAGCCTTGGGTATGGTAGCGCAGGTGCAGGCTGGCTTTTTTAGTCATTATTCAGCGCTGTTCCCCACTATCACCTCCAACCCCATGATTGTCATAAATGCTCTGGTTTCTTTCCTTCTGGTGCTCTGAGGAACTGATGAGTCTTAATTTGCTCTCACTGTAGCTATTTTCTTTCCTTTTGTCCTCTCAGGAGCAGCTGGGTAGATGCAGTTCTCCTTGGCATGGATTTTAGGCTGCAGGAAGAGCTAGAAAAGTCGGGGGCAGTGCAGAGGACCCGTGTCTTTGACCTTCAGCAGTCCCCAGTTAGCTTGGTGCACCCGTGCTGATTTCTGCTCCAGCTCTAACCCTTACGTTCCCTGCTTCCCCTCATGACCTGTGCTCCAGCCCCTGGGAAGAGGCATGTCTTCTGCTCCACCCTCATGCCCGTGAGCCGTGGTGACACCTTTTGGTAACACCATAGTGGAAGCTTCTCCTGGGAGAGGGGGTGAAGCAGAAGGGAGAGATGGACCTTGCAGTGCACCTTGGCCAGACAGACCCAAGCTGGAGCTTTCCTTGCCTCTGGAAATCCAGAGTGCTTATATTAAACGTGCTCAGATGCTGGCCGGTGGAGAGCTACTCCTGTAATTAACACCAGCAATTATTCGGTTGAAAGGTAGAGCTTCTGCTGTCAGAGCTTTACCTCATCTGTGATGGCTCCCATGCATCTGATTGTAGTTTTCCCTAATGCTTTGTTGCTGTAGCTGAGGCAAATCTGTGAAAACCAGACGTTTTTAGTGGCAACTGTACATGTGGCTTTAATATTTTTCTTCTGTCATGGCTTAAGGGGCAGGAAGTAGTGGTCATGGAAGTGTAGTACTGGCAGGGCACGTGGCCAAACCGACTCTACTGGAGCTGCACCAGTAAAGAATAAGGGCTTCCCTTTTTGCCAGAAAATAGGCAGTGCTAAGAGGAAGAAAACGCATTGTGAGTCCCAGTTTTCAGGGGGTTCCGATACTCTTACTGTCTTCATGTGTCTGGTGATATGCTAACAGCAAGCAGCAGAAACCATTCGTGGGATCTCTTTTCCATTCTCATCCTCATTTGTTGTCATTCTTCTCCAAAAAAAACCCCAAAAGTGGCTGAATTACCTGTGGAAAGTGATGTGTGTTGTCTGTGTTTCTGGTATTTGAAATGCCTGGGAGGAGGCTTCTTCAGTCTGCTCGTGCAGAGGGCAGGAGCAGGTTGAATCCCTTCCCGATGATGGGGCAGGGAGCCTACCTCAGTCAGAGGGAACCCCATCAGCAGCAAGTCCTGAGGACAGCTGGCTACAGATGATGAGAAGATGGCAAGTTGCTCTCCAAATTACCTGCCAAGCTCTAGAAGCCCTTGGTTATAGACCTGGAGAATGGGGTTCTGTGTCTGCAAGCTTCGGTTCAAATACCTGCTCCAACGCAGCACAAATAACAGCTTTTGTCACGAGAAGCCTGGCAGCCCTTCCGGGACGTTGCCTGAGCTCTTGCCCTAATGGTGTGTTGTGCTGGGACTCCCAAGCTTTGCTTGAGTGTTGTTTTTGGCAGCAGCAGCAGCTCCTTGCTGCGTGTAGGAGACGGCGTTTGGCTGCCCAGGCAAGGAATGAGGTACAGGTGCCGCTGTTGGTTGGGAGCCTTGTTGTAATACAGCCCGCATCCTTCAGCATGGGAAGGGTAGCAATGATTTTAGGTGTTACCAAAAGAGGTACAGTCTGCCCAGTGGTAAGAGAGCCAGAGCTGATCCTGAACTAGGAACTGATGGTCCGAAGGGAGTTTGGTCTCCCACCCGGCCACGTTCTAACCACCTTCCACTGTGTAGCGCTCCTCAGCTTCAGAGTGATGTAGCAGATAAATACTGCGGGCCAATCCTGCTTGGGTGAATTAGGATTTGAGGGGACATGGCAGAGAACAGAATGAAGCCCTGGTCAGCCAGCTTTTCCGTAGCACTGAATGCTGGCAGCCCTATTTCTGCCAACGTTTGGCACCTCTGAGTATCGGGTAGCATGCACGCTCTGCTCTTTACTCTGGGGAGCGGTAGAAGATCAGGGAAGCTGGTGATGCTCTGTCATGTGGGCATCCCTGGAAAAATCCCCCGTCACCTCCTTGAAGTTGGAAACGCCTTCACTTACTGTCAAGCCCGTGCTTGAGCCTCGGTCACCCAGTGCCCGGAGTGACTTCAGGAGCACATCCTTCTTGCTTCTCAGGGCATGTGCCGGTATGCTCCACACGGCTAGACCTCCTCCACACGTTGGCCTAAGCTTGGGCCAGGCAGGCAACGAAGGAGTTAATTTATTAAGGTTATGAGTTTTAGGGGTGTTTTAGGGTATTTTGTGTCTGTGATAAGCCTGCCCAGGTTCTCACAGGACTGCATGGTCACGGTCAAAGGCAGTTTGGCACCCAGAGCTGGCCTGACACCCACAGTAGAGGTGACCCTGTGTGCAGGCCAGACTTGCCCCTCCTGTAGCCCAGCCTGCTCTTCAGGAGCACCCTTGTTTTGCATGCATGAGCTCTGCCTGTCTTGCAGAGCCGCCAGCACAGGGATGTTATCCTGGTCCCTCCAAAGGGGCTGTTCTGCTTCAGATAGGGGTGCAGGAAGCCCCCCCCCAGGTCACCCTCTGAAACAGGAGACGCTTCTGCGTAGGAGCATCCCCACCGCGGGTCAGCGAGAGAACACACCCGGGGAGCAGCACTGCAACGCGTGCTCCGCAGCAGGCAGGAGCCCTGCGTAGCAGCCAGCACTTCTCTCCGTAGAGCTCCAGTGCCTTCTGCCTGTCGTGCTGCCACACATCCTCTCCTCCCTCATCCTCACCCTCCCAGAGCGAGGAGCTGGGAGAGGCCAGGATAGCAGCCAAATACTCTGCGGCGTTTCATCCAGCCAAGGTGGCTCTGTGCAGCTTGGCGTTCAGATGGCCCTGTGTCTGTTACAGGGAGTATTTGGGAATCTTGGCTTCTCGGTTTTGTTCCCTTGTGTTGATTCCTGTCCTTTCTTCCCCCTCCCTGTATGTCCTGAGCCAGCCGTAAGTAGCTGTGAGCATGGTAGCTAAGTATCCTTGCTAGGAAAACTTGGGCCCTGCTTTATCATCTGCTGATTATTAGTTTGAAGCTGTTAAAGCAGGAGGTGGGAGGCCTGTCCTGGCGCTAAACAGGGCTGTACCTAAACCCTGAAGGGAGAGACCAAAAGAGACAGTCTGGAGCTGTCAGCTTGCCCTGAAGGCAAGGGCAAGCAGAAGCTGCCTCCCTCTGTGCTGAGCGTTGGCTGAAGTCAGCGGCGGTCTGTGTGCAGGGCGCTCCCAGACCAGACCTCTCAGGAGAACGATAATTGAGCCGTCCTCCTGCCAAACCGGCCCAGGTTTGATTGGCAGCCCGATGCCAATTTGTTCCTTTATTGGCTTTCACAGGGGAACTCACAAAATACTTCTTTTGGGTGAGTTTGACCTTGAGCTCACTGCCTTGACCTGCTTTTCACTTCCTACAGATGGAGATGCTTGTTCTCCTGGGCATGTCATGGATGTTTTCCAGGGTAACACAGAGCCTTCTGAAAGGCAGGTTTGGGTGCTGCTTGCATTACTCCCGACCCTCGTGCTTTGCTCCCTAGCCCAGGAAACCTGCTGTCCTCCTCCCCAGTAACACATGGCTGTTTGTTCTGCAGAAATCAAGGAGGTGGAAAAGCAAACGAGAAGGGACAGATGCCAACAACCGACCCATCAAAGCCGCTGGGAAGGTTATTATCCAAGATATTTCCTGCTTGCTGCCTGTCCACAAGCTGCTGGGAGAGCTCTACATGTGAGTACGGGCAGGCATCCTTTCCCAAAGAAAAGCAGCATCGCTCTGGAATCAGTCAGTACTGATCTTTAAACATTTCCATACCTTCCTCCTTTGCTCTTGCCTTGTTGCTTTATTACAATGTCCTGCTCTGCCTGTGAGGTTCCTTTGTTACAATGTCCTGCTCTGCCTGTGAGAGGGGACTTGTCTCCTAGAAATCTGAGCGTGATGGGAGAAATCAGTGATGGTATGTTGTACAGAGTTTGTACTGGTGCTCCAGCATCGTCACTGCAAGTCTCACACGATCAGGTGTTCATCAGCTAGAGAGAGAAATTAGCAGTGCAAATTCTTTTTCAAATCCCATGTTAAATTCCACATTTAAACACACACATTTAAAAGTCCCGATAAATGCACATTCTCATACTATAACACTGATATTAGCTCGTAAGGCTTTTTAATTTCAGCAGTACTTGGAATGCCCCCTTCCTATGAAGACTTGGTTGTAGAGCAGGTTCTTCTGCTTTAACGGAAAGGATGGAGAAGTTCTCTGCTTTTTGCTAGTGAATTTTTTTTGAAAAGATAGCTACAAAATCTGTGTTCCTGAATTTTTTCCTTCCTTAACTTTGGTAATACCATCTGGTCAGTCACCAGAATTTCTGGTCAATGAACTTTCAAGGAAGAAGCAAGTTTCCCTTCTTAAAGGATGGGAGGGAGGCAAAGAGGAAGAAATCTTCCTTCTCTCTTTTCTGTATTATTAAAGAGAATGTTCTTTAAAAGACCTGTTGGAGCTTTCTTCCCTGGGTCTCTCATGTGTAAACAGCCTGGCCTTTTCCCATTTGCTGGAAGATCTTAAGCAGTAAAAATGCCAGGAGGCTCAGGAAGATTTTGGCGATAAGCTGGGAAGCCCACTTGGCTTTCCTCAGCCTCTCGGGGACTCCCCTGTGGGTGCATTGTCCTACTGGGGAACAGGCTGAAGGCAGCCTGCTTCTCTGCAGCGTATCCCATCTCCCTCTGGGTCCGTCAGAGCAGAGCAACAGCCTGGAGGGGAACAGGAATGTGTTAGTGATGGCACCAGCTTCTAGGAACAAGGATGAATCTTGGCTTTGTGATATCCCAGCACAACTTTGGTCAAATAGCTCCTTGGAAGCAGTACATTTTAGGATCAATCCCAGCTAGTTTGGAGCTGGATTTGATGTGCAGTGTGTTAGGAAAGATGAGTAGTGGGAGTTGGCAGAAGGATGGTAGTGATTCCTGAATAGCAGGGGAGGAAGGGATGGGATCTGGCCCATGCTCGCAGGCTCATACTGCTCTGGAAGTTCTGGGCTGCTCACTGCTGCCAGTACCACTTGCCCACCTTCGCAGGCAACGTGCCAACCAGCTCTGAGCTATCTCCTTGCTTTTTAGACTCAACGTGAATAATATCCAGGAGACTTGCCAGAAGAATGCTGCCTCAGCCTTGGCCGTGGGACGGAGGGATCTCGTACAGGTACTGCGCTCAATCAGACCTCTCCCTCAGCATGCTGTGCTAGCCTCGGATGGCTTGTGCTGTCACCTTGATACCCCCAGAGCCTGGAACAACTCCTGGGTTCCGGAGTTGTTCCAGGGAGTCGCTGATTGGGGAACCCCAGTGTGTGGAGCAGTCACAGAGGTTGTCTCTACCTTGGTATCAAGAGATTCCTTCCCAGGCTCCAAGTAGATTGTGTTATACCCTTTGCCAAACTGAGTGAAGGACATTTTTTCAGGGAATTCCTGCAGGCAAAGTGAGGAGTGCAGCTTGCTTTTGAGTCAGCAAACGGAGTAACTGTGCACACAGTTGCCTGGTTGCTGTCAGCGTTTTCATCGGTGGTTTTGTCTTACATATGTCATCGTCCGTTGTGTTTGGCGTTCACCTGCGCTGAGTGCTAACTGCAGCTAGCTTCTCCCCAGGGGAGCCTGAGCCCAGGGACCAGCCCCACAGCGCGCCTTCAACTAGAAAAGCGCATGGTTTTGACCCATTCTTTCCATGCAATTAGTCCATCATGACAGGCAGAGTGTTCAACAGGACTCAGGAAAGCCTGAAAGAGGTGGGAGTGGGCTGGCACTGCTGGAGGAGCCTGTGCACCCATCCTCAGCATGTGACTTTTCCTAGACCTGGGCAGGGAACACGCATAGTCTCACCTGATGTAAGCAGGAACAAACCCAAGCTGTTGTCTTGCTTCTCTTGGGTCCTGCTAGACCAGGAGAGAGAAGGCAGGTCTGGTTTCCCTTTGTCTGTGCTTCATCTCGCTGTCTGGTTTGCCCACAATGGACCAGAGCTTGGGTGGAATAACTCCAGCAAGATTTTCCCGAGATACCTCTGCTTCTTGCTTGTTTTTCCCTGTCCCATGTGACTCCAGCCTGTCTTGCAGCTTGCCCTGTTCCTAGCAGGCCTGGAGGCCTGGGCTGCAGCCTCCACGTAAGATGTGCTGTCTAGCAGTGCCGGAAGTGGCCTCTTTCCCATTTTCTTTCTGCGCTCCCTTGTACTCAGCCCCATCCTTGTTCCAGTTTCTCTCCTGTTTCTTTCTGGCTTCTCGGTGAGCAGCTGTTCCTGGCTGCTCTTTGTACCTGCAGCACGTGTGTTTTCTTTACTTTTCCATGTTGTCAGCTCTGATTTCTGCTGTCTTTCCACCACCACACTCCTTTCCCGCTTTTTTTTTCATGCCAAACTAGGAACTTTGCCTTTCCCTGGAATATTCTGATTGCCCCATTTTAAAAGTCACAGCAGAAAAAACAGTCCTAGGTTGGTGGTTTAGAGACTGAAAAGACCATTTTCAGAGCAGAGGATGGTAGATAAAAGAGAAGTTTCATGTGAAATAGTTGAACTGTTGGAGTAGAAACGGCAGACTGCGCTGCTTTCTGCCCTGGGCTGTGCTGGGAGAAGGGAGATCACAGAATCATCAATAGTTTGGGTTGGAAGGGACCTTCAAGACCATCCAATTCCAACCCCCCTGCCATGGGCAGGGACACCTTCGACTAGACCAGGTTGCTCCAAGCCTCATCCAGCCTGGCACTGAACACTTCCAGGGAAGGGGCATCCACAGCTTCTCTGGGCAACCTGTCCCAGTGCCTCCCCACCCTCTCCGGGAAGAACTTCTTCCTGATATCAAATCTAAACCTCCCCACTTTCAATTTAAACCTGTTACCCCTTGTCCTGTCACTACAGGCCCTTGTAAATAGTCCCCACCAGCTTCCTTGTAGCCCCTTCAGGCACTGGAAGGCTGCAATAAGGTCTCCCCAGAGCCTTCTCTTCTCCAGGCTGAACACCCCAACTCTCCCAGCCTGTCCCCATGGCAGAGGTGCTCCAGCCCTTGGAGCATCTTTGTAATACTCGCTGCTAATCACAAGATACTTCTCATGCCCATGATGATTCACTGGTAAACTTTCTGCCGCCAGACATCTCCCAGCCCAAGAACTGTATCAAATGTAAACCCTTTGGAGGTTTGTGGATATGAAATGCACTAACAGGTCTGTTAAGCTGCCCTGACAGGTCTGATAGACTGTAGACTGTTCTTCATCAAAGTTTAACCCAAACTCGAAGCAAGCGGGAGAGGGAAAGCTTTGGGTTTCTGGGGCTCTGTTTGTGACACAGAGGCTAAAACTGTTCCCTGCTGCCAGGAAAATAAAAAAAGGCGAGCTCCCTTATTACCGGTCTGTGAGTGAATTTGTGCACACCTATGCCCTGGGAGGGTGGTTATTTCTAATTGTAGCTTTGACGCTTTTCCTTCCTGTCTGCCAGGTTTGGTCACTGGCCATGGTAGCCACTGATCTCTGTCTTGGACCGAAGTCTGACCCAGATTTGGAGATACCTTGGGCACAGCATCCATTTGGACGTCAATTACTGGAGTCCTTGTAGGTGTCTGAACGCTGGGGAGGGGTTGGGCAGCAGTTGCTGCAGCAGAGCCCTCCATAACTATGTGTGTTGTAGAGCATCATTCCAGATTTAGAATAGTGCCGCCGCTTGTGGGTTTTTTTTTGTCCTCTCAAGCCTGAGATGCATCAAGGAGGGAAGCTGCAAGTGTGTTTCTGACATGCAGGAGGCAGCATTTGGCCTCCCATCCAGCACCCACATCCTGGCTACCATTGAGCAAGAGGCTGGGTGCAGCAGGAGCTCTGCTTTCCAGCACGCCCACGATGCCTGACCTGGATATTTGGGGTTTCTGCTCCCCACCTCCTAAATGAGTGTTGGTGCAGCTGATTAATTCACCTTCAAATCCACTTTCCCATTACTGGGAAATCATTCCAGCTGATCTCAAAGCCAAGTGTTAGCTGCAGATGCCCTCCTGCCAGGGAAGCTGTTCAGGAGGGGATGTAATTAGTAGTTGATGTTGTCTGTCAGTATCCCCTCTCTGGAGGCACGGGGTTTGCGTGTGTACTTCTCCTAGTTGCCTGACCTAGCTCTTTCCCACTGTCTGGCAGCAGTGGGAGGGGAGGACAGGTAGTTCTTCATCGCTCTGGGTCTTCAGAACAATCCAGAAACTTCACAGCCATCTAGAAAACCTGTGGTGGGGTTTTGCCTCGTGGTCTAGATGCGGGATGTTCGCACGCAGAGAGTTTTGTCAAAAAGAGGTTGTGGCTGGGTCTAATGGCTCCAGCTCTGTGCGCTGTTAGAATCAGTTCTGTGGACGTTGTTCCTGAAGCTGCACAAACTCGGGATAATCGAGCCACGAGCACTGCTAGATTCCCAGAGCTCCCATCTTTCTCCCACCTGGCCATGGATGTTTTCAGGAGGAGGACTTGGCTCCTCAAAGGTGGGGTGGAGATGGAACCGGGTCCTGCAGAGCGCACGTGCTTCCCATGGGGAGTAGCGTCCCCCAAAACCACTTGTGCAACAGGCTCCACATCAGTTGCCCTGGAGTCTTGATGCTTTTGCCCCTGAGTTGTGCCCCGTCTCATGCTGTCTGTCCTTTTTGCTTCCCAGGCTGGCTCATTATTCGCAGCTCCATGACGTGCAGACCCTGGCCATGCTCTGCAGTGTGTTTGAAGCCCAGTCCAGGCTACAGGGCTGCCCCAACTCCTACGGCCCCTTTCCTCAGCGAGCCTCCAACCTGGCCTCCCACAGCCGATACGTATGTTCACCATTTCATTCCCATTTGTCTTGGATACCTTTGAGCATCTCGTGTAGGTGACCTGATTTCCTCTCTTCTCCCTCTTCGACAGCCCAGCTTTACTTCCTCGGGCTCCTGTTCCAGCATGTCAGATCCCGGACTTGGCACCGGCGGCTGGAACATAGGTACGAGGCCTGGGTGGTAAATAGAGGAATCTGTCCTGGTTGTAGATGGCTCCCGTGGCGGGGAAGGAAGGGAGTTAGTACTGGCTGTGATTGCAGACGTGCTCAGCCAGAGCAGCTTTCGGGTGATGTGACTCTGTGGCTGGAAGGGAGCAGGGCTGGCTGTGACCATGTCGATGCTCTGGCAGTCCTGCCCCTTCTGATTTCTGTAGCCTCTTTTCCGACCAGGAGAAACCATTACAGATGCCTTAGACATAACAAACTAGGCCCTGGATCGCAGGTTAACCCAGAGCCGAGAGCTCCCGCGGCTTCCAAGCTAGAGGCAGGTGGAGAGAGAGGGAGCCCAGTTTGAACTATTGTGCTTCCAGCCTGGCTGTAGTGAGCACTCGGGGTGACTGCCTCGCTGCTGCCGGGTATCCTAAGCTTTCCGCAGCCCTCGTGCTCCGCGTGGTTTGAGACTGTTGGCTGTGACGACTACTCCTGAGCGTTGCCTTGTCCTTCCTGTCCCTGGGCAGCGTTCCCAGAATTAGCTGCTCCATCACCTTCTCAGGGGTCGAGGTGAGGCTGACTGGCCTGAGGTTCCCTGGGTCCTTCTTGTCCTTTGTGAGGACGGGAGTGACATTTCCTTTCCTCCGATCCTCAGACACCTCTCCCAGTTGCCACAACCATCAAACCGTCATCGAGAGTGTCCTCGCAGACCTCGCAGTGTCATCAGCCAGCTAATTCCAGGGGGTTCAGGGGAAAAGCGATGCTGTGCTTTCTCCTATCACCAGAAAACCAGCAGCAGCTGGGAAGGCTGGGTTCTTGGTGGCCTAAGGATATTTTTCACTGAGCTGTGAAGGTGTCAAAGACAAGTCCCCGGGGTCAGAGTTGAAGCTGTTGGCTCGTGATGCAGCATCACCCCCGCTAGCACCAGAGCAGTGACTTTTCAGTGGGATATCAAGGCATCTGTGACATAGGGAAGAGCAGAGAATGGGGGTTAACAGCTGATGTTGTCTTGTAGCAGTTATTAGCAGTCTTCTCCCTGCCCCCGGGGCAGTACACACAGGCCCCTTTACGTAACAGCAACCCTGGTGATGAGAGTTCTCCCTGTCTAGGAAAGAGGAGCCTGTCCTGCCAGGGGTGATGTTCCCAAGCAAACTCCATGGGATTGGTTGCCTGAATGCTTTTTGTCTAAAGGCAAAAGAGATTCCTCCGTATTCGATTTCTCTGCTGATGATCCCCGTTCCCATCCTGTCACCAGAAGTGCAGTAGAAGCACTTGGCAAGCAGAGGTTGGCACTGGGTTTTCTGAGGCAGGGCAGCAGTTGTGGGAATGCAGGCAGTGACACAGCGCTGTCCTAGGGAGAAAACTGGGTGTGCCAAAGCGTGGTCTTCCCCGTCTCCTTCCCCACCCCGATTTGAGGAGGCTGAGCTCGCGAGTGCTGCGCTTCCTTCTCACAACCCTTTGTTGCTTGCAGCAAACAAAGACACCGAGCAGGCCTCCACTCCCTGGTGCGAGTCTTCTCCAGATGATTTCCGCTACGGAAACCTCATGTATCCTGACCATCGGGAGCGCGAGAAAGACCAGCACGAGAAAAACAAGAGGTACGTCACAGCGCGCCTGGGGGGTATTCAGGGCCGAGTGACTGTGCCTGGAGCCAGGTCTGTGCTGGTGCTGTGACAACTAGGAGGGAAGCAGCTCGCCTGCTCCTAGACCTTTTCCTTCCACTGGGCATTTGGGGGAAGCTTCGTACTGCAGATCAGCTCTGGCTGCATATGATACAGCTTGTGAGTGGCCACAGTGGGGTCCCCAGGTGGTAGCCCACCCATTTGTCACGCCCTTGAGCGTAGAAGGAGCGAAGGCCAGACCGGTTGGCGTTCAGCAGCGTTGTTGGCAACACGTGGGAAGTAATCTGCTGCTCTTCTAGGGATGGGAGCTGGTTGTGTAGCCATCGCTGGGAAGAAGATTGCAACCGGAGCCTCTGTGAGTCAGCTGGGTGGCTGACAACCCTGTTTTATTACTCTAGGCTCTTGGATCCTGCCAACACGCAGCAATTTGATGACTTTAAAAAGTGCTATGGAGAAATCCTTTATCGCTGGGGCCTGCGAGAGAAGCGGGCGGAGGTTCTGAAGTTTGTCTCTTGTCCCCCTGATCCCCACAAAGGAATAGGTGAGTGCCTGCTCCGGCTGCCCAGGCAGGGTCACGGCTCTACCTCAGGGGCCGGGGACCGTGCGGTCAGCCAGCGGGATGAAAAGCGTCCGTCGATCTGCCCCGAGGTTAGCTCTGCCAGCAGATGGGCTTAGCTTCTTCCCAGCGCTGCGTGGGGATGAGGCCTGCAGTGCTGCTGCGAGGGCTTCGTGGGCTGCAACGTCTCTCCAGCCAAGCTGGAAATGCACAAACTGCTACGCTGGTGCCGTTCAGCTGTTTATGCTGATGGCGATTCCTTATTCCCTCAGCGTAAGAGCCCAGACGTGCACCGTCCTGATCTCTGACTACAGATCTCGACCTGTGGTCGAGTTAGCCAAGAAATAGGCAAAGAGAACGTTACTCCCAGAATATTTTCAGTGGCGTAGCTGCCCAGAGCTGCCACTTAAGGACAGACGCCAAAATGTTGTCTTCCTGGGCCTCTGGGAGGAGAGGAGCGGGTGAGAGAGGCCAGAGAAGCAGCGGTCGCTTGCTTAGCTCTTGTTACGGTCTCACCTTGTCACCAGGGACACCTCCTGGGGGGTGACAGGAGTGACCCCAGTTAGAAACCCAACACGCCTTCCCAGCCGACAGCTCTTGAGCCGTTGGGGGGGGTCAGTGGCCCGTGTCTCTACTCCCATACGGAGAACAAGGGAAGAGCTCCCTCGGATAACCATTCTCCCTGAGGGAGACTTGAGGCAGATCTCTTGGGCAGCAGGTTTGGGGAGGTCGTCCATCAGATGGAGGGGGGGAGGCTGGCTGTCGTGCTTCTCCGTCCACAGTTCAGCCCGCACTAACAATCCGACTCTCCATTTCCCGGCAGAGTTCGGCGTGTACTGCAGCCACTGCCGCAGCGAGGCGCGTGGCACCCAGTGTGCCATCTGCAAGGGCTTCACGTTCCAGTGTGCCATCTGCCACGTGGCCGTGCGAGGTTCCTCCAACTTCTGCCTGACGTGCGGGCACGGCGGCCACACCAGCCATATGATGGAGTGGTTTCGCACCCAGGAGGTGTGTCCCACGGGCTGTGGGTGCCACTGCCTGCTCGAGAGCACCTTCTGAGCAGTGGTGCCAGCCCTCCGAACTGGATTTGGTACTTAATTCCCAAGCCACGTTGAAGCAGCTCTGCTCCGTAGCGTCCGGAGGAGACGCCGCGGGGAGCTGAAGGAGCATGTCCCGGCGATGCGCTGCAGCGACGTTTCCAAGTGCTTCCAGTGTTCCTACACTTCCCAGGCTGCTTTCAGACTGATTTGACCAAACTCCCTGTGTCCATTGCTGGCGATGGATGCCACCATCCCACAGAAGGGCATGCGGCTACTGACCGATCCGCATCGGGACGAGGAGGGGTTAAAAAGCTCCTTTGGAAAGGGCTCGCCTGGTGGAGCCAAACTCGCTCCGGCTACGTGGTGTCTTTCCAGGTGCCTCCTTCCCTGGGCTCAGCGTGAGCAGAGTCGTCTTTGCACAGCCAAGGCAGAAATGATTCGTGAGCAGCGGGGGGCTCTGAAGGCGAGCTGTGAACTGTGCTCCAAGGGCGGATAGTCCGCGGGACTGTGCTCGGGGTTACCTTTGGAAGGGTCTGTCTTTCCAGTGGCTGTTTACGTGGCTTAGTCTCCCCATCAGGCAAGAGGACAGAACTCCACGTTCCAGGATTACTTCCCAAGCAGCTTCCCGCTCACTGGTCAGTGTCTGCGGCCGGTGTGGAAAGCCCGGCTGCGTGTCCCATGTGCAGCCAGGACCGTCACGAGTAAGAAAGACGCCTCCGTCTTCTGCTCTTCCCGGGTGATCCAAAGCACTTTAACTTGCCTTGTTGGTGACACTTCTGGTGACTGGGAAAGGCCTTTGAGTTTGGGATCCGCGCAGTGTTCCCATGGATCTGGGGGCTTGTGGAAAGCTCTGGCTTCCTTACTGAGAAAACTCAAGGACGCTTGCTCCGTACAACTCCTTTTGGCTGTTTTCTCCGGGTTCTGTCAGGGGAACCGCTGAATAATTTGAGATTTGCTGCTGGTGTGAGTGAGTGACGAGGCTCCTGAGCTGGGGAAGCAGCAGTTTCTAGGGGAAGAGGGGTTTCAAAGGGTGGTGCGATTCACAGACGCAAAAGGTTTGTGCCTTTTCTCCCTGTGGAGCTCTGTTTGGAGAGAGCCTGTCCAGGGTGTCCGAACGCTCTGCGCCTGCTGCCAGCACCTCTCCTGAGTGGGCTTCAGCCTCAGCTTTGCTTGGGGTGAACATGTGGCTGGGGTGAGCCCGCTGGGGTAGCCCCCGGCCCCGCGCCAGGGCTGGCCTTCCCGCTCTTGCCTGCTGAGCAGAGCCACGTGCTGTGCCCGTGCCC
>NW_010245722.1:49063-49655 GCF_000690775.1 Eurypyga helias
CCACTGCGCTGGGTGCTCCGATGGGTGCCCTCGGGCGAGGGTGCTCTGCGGGGAGAGGGCTCCTTCCTACGTGACGGCCGTTCAGCTCGGAAGTATTTTCCTTTACGTGCTCGAGTGCGCGTCCCGGTTGGGAGGGAAAGGAGACTTGTTATTTAGAGGTGACAGACCGCCGGGTTGTGTACTTATGTGTGCTATTACTGTTCATTAGGGTCTATCTCCATAGTATCCGAAGGCCCCCGAGGCGGAGGGCGGCTGGCGTTTCGGAGGAAGGAGGAAAAGGACTTGCCGCGGCAGTTTGTGCAACCCTGCGCAGGTAGGAGGAATTTCTTCCCGGACGCTGCGGGCATTTGTCTCACACCCTGCAGCCTGCGCGGTGGTTGCGTTGGGAGCGGCCTTGCTCAACGCTGGGGTGACTATGGCAAGGGAACGGGAATGGCTTATTCCCCCTGTTGTGGAGTGCAGCGAGAAGGGAAGCACGTTCCCTTCTCCCCTGTCTGGAATAAATGACCGGAAGCGGGGCGCGCTGCTGCGCCGGTGACCCACGCCAGCCCCTTCGTCTGCTCTGCCCCGCAACTGCTTGTTCTCCTACCCA
>NW_010245723.1:0-59372 GCF_000690775.1 Eurypyga helias
AGGAGCGGGTGAGGTGGTGCGCGGTGCCGAGACCCGAGAGACGGAGACGAGCGTGGGACCTGGCACTCGTCACGGGTTCTGTCCCCTTCCCTTCTACCGCCTTCCCCGACATGAGGGCAGCCGCAGCCAGGCTGCTCTGCCCACACAGCGCCTCTCGCCGTGTGCAATGTCAACCCCCACGTTAATGTCATTTCCCAAACTCATTCCACTTCGAAACCATCCAAAACGTACTGAAAATAGAAAAGGATGGGATTAGGGATACGCTTACTTGTGGCACGGTGCAAAATCGCACCAAAGAGTGAGGCAGGGTCCTGGGTCTGTCCATAGTCCAAGACCACTGGACCTTGAAGCCCAGAGCTGCACTCCTACGTCCCCCTTTGGGAAACAGGCTTGGCTCGTCTTCCTGGAGCTCAGGCAGAGGGAACAGCAACACCGGGATCTCCAAAGCTGCAGCTGGTACCTTCTTCAGCCCTTTTTCCCCCAAGACCGTGTAGCACCCAGGGGCGCAGGGAGCAGGTCGGGGTGACGGAGCTCAGCCGGGGACACGTGGCTGTGCACCCAGACACCTGCGTGGGCACGGAGCGTGGGCATGCCGCGCTGCATCAGTGGCTTAATCCTGCTGTTCTGTAAGCACCCCGAGGTCATCAGGGGCACTGTGTATCCTATAGGTATGCTGGGGAGAGGACCAGCCGGAGCACCAGCTGGGTGCTGTCACCCACCGAGATGTCACCAGTGCCCAGGGTCTAGCTACTGCGGGAAGCGTGACCCCAGGCCAGACGCACGTTGGTCAGGGCAGCCTGCACGCCACTTTCTTTCTTGAGAACTCGTGGTTGCTTTTCGTGATGCTCTGCAACCCCAGAAACCAGGGCTGACCCCAAGCATCAAACCCCATCGAGGTGCCGAGGGGGTACCGCAGCCGCCGGCATCCCCGCATCCCTGCTGAGGGGACGGGGCTGGTGTTGGTGACAGAGGCCGGCTGGCAGCAGCTTGTTCCCAGTTTTCACGCTGATGTCCTGAGATCCCATCGGCGAGAAAGGCAGACGCCGTTTGCGGGGAGAGGATTTGCTTTGCAACCAGCTGCGTATGTCCGTGCACAAGTGTCCTGGGGGCACGATCTGCTCAGTAAATGCACCGTTTTGGAGCTTGCGAGGTGCAGCAGAACCCTGCCAGAGACCTCCTCTCCGAAATCAGCTTCATTTTTAGCTGTTCGATTGATCTTTGCATTTTCCTGGTGGGAGCTGGTGTTAGCCCTGCTGGCATTCAGCCCGGGGGTCCTTCACGGCTCCTCACCCCCACAACCTGCCCTTTAACTCCCGCTGTGGCTGGGCCTTGTTATTCTGGTTGGGGTTTCGGTAAACAAACCCCAGAAATTGGTAGGGGTTCGTTTTGGAATAGGGATCACCCTGTATTGGCAGTAAATTTTGCTAGCGTTAAATCCAGACCGAAACAAATAGGACTGTACCTGAAAGTCCTACGTAAACTTAGTAAGTGAATTAGCAAGTTTCAAAATTGGGTATAATGCAGAAGACACCATATCGCTTTGCTTAATTAAGATAAATTAATGATGTGAAATCTTTTTGGTTCTGCCAAAAGGTGGCAGCCTGCATCCTGGCTCGGGGATGTGCTGCGCTGAGTGGGAACGGCTGGAGACGTTGGGTAAGCGCGTCTGTGGGCAGCTCGCTGCCCTCCGAAACGGGATCGGTTCAGGGTGGATGTATGGCAGGAGGAAGAGTAACGCCGAGCTCCGAGGGGGTGTTGGTAAAGGAGCCTGAGATTCGCTGGAGGAAACCCAATGTGCCAGGAAGTGGTGGGAAGGTCTCGCGGGGCTGGTTTCTCTCCGCTCCGGTGTCCGGGGTAGGGAGAGCAGCAGCAAGACGGGTGCTGTACTGCTGGGGTTCGAGCTGAACACGTCACCCAGACTGGAGATCTTTGAGGAACTGGCTGCGCTGAACCCCGCAGCAATGGGACGGGGAGAAAGGCTGAAGGTTTCTGTGTGTTTGGGGGCACGGAGCCATGCCCGCCAATGGAGTGGGCATTTCTCTGCTCCTCAGGCGTCCGGTTAACGATGAGATGGGGTTGGTGCAAACAGCTTTAAACATACCTAAACACTGCAGATCAGCCCATTTTCTGATGTTTTCCAAACGTGGATCCCTGTAGCCATCCAGGAGCTCTTGTCCAGCACTTTGGTGCCCATCTTGACTGGGTGCCCTTCAGCCCATGGCAGCAGGTCATGGCCCCAAGGCTCTGCCAGCTTGGAAAGCTCTGCCCGAGGTGCCAACCAGTGTCCCCTGATGCTGCCGGTGAATCTGCCCACGGGGTGACGACCCCAGGTTTCCGGCTGTTGAGGGCTGCAGCTCGCTGTCCCCTGGCACTGCTGGGGGCTGCTGCAATGGCACCTGGCACAGGACGGTCCCGAGTCCTCAGCAGATTCCCAAAGCACAGGGCGATGGATCTATCTGGGGGGTGGTGGCTGCCATATGAAAACCAAAGCTGCCTCCTGGCAGGAGGATCTGGGAGGCTGCATAGAGCAGAGAGGTGGTAAATGTCTGTGGTGTCCAGCCACCTTTGTGCTGTGGCCATCTCTGGACTGTCCTGCCATCTTGTATCCCCTGGAAAGCCGCTTTCGCTCCACATTGGACTTCCAGGAGCAAAAGTCCTTGTATGTAATTAGTACCGGAGGTGAGCAGAAGCGGCTACATCTGGGTCCGTGTTTTCCGGGGTTGATGCCAGGCAGTTTGGATCTCAGAACAGGGCGCGCACAGTGAAAAACGCAGCGCTGTTTGGTAGTGGGTTGTCTCCGCACGTGGTCAGGGACCTTCCAGCACGGTGGTTGTGGCTCCCAGGCACTGATGGGTTTTGGGCATGGACCCTCTGCTAACTGGCATGGTGGGACGTGGGGATGGAGGGACGTGGGGATGGAGGGACGTGGGGATGGAGGGACGTAGGATTGAAGCTGCTAGAGGAACACATCAGCATTGACTGGACATACAAGGAGCTACAAGGAAGCTGGGGGGGACTTTTTGCAAGGGCCTGTAGTGACAGGACAAGGGGAAACGGGTTTAAATTGAAAGTGGGGAGGTTTAGATTGGATATCAGGAAGAAGTTCTTCCCGCAGAGGATGGTGAAGCTCTGGCACAGGTTGCCCAGAGAAGCTGTGGATGCCCCATCCCTGGGAGTGTCCAAGGCCAGGCTGGATGAGGCTTGGAGCAACCTGGTCTAGTGGAAGGTGTCCCTGCCCATGGCAGGGGGGTTGGAACTGGATGGTCTTTAAAGTCCCTTCCAACCAAAACCAGTCTGGGATTCTATGATTCCATGACATCCTCAGATGTCAGGATTTTCCCCTGGGCAGTGCTCTTGAACCACACCAGGCAAAAAAATCCCACGTTAATGCCAAGTTCTTGTCAACAAAATCCCTTGTTTCCCTCCCTGGGGCTTGCAGATGCCATTGATCAGTTCGGCTGGGCAGCCTCCTGCCCTCCAGCTGCTTATTGGGGTGTCCCTGGGGACGCAGGCAGCAAGGCAGGGCAGACCCAGACCATCACCGCTCCTCCAGGCACGCATCCCTGCGTGGCTCCCAGCAGCGGGATCACGTTTTGAAGCAGCACCAGAGGACACCATCAGATCATCACTAGCGTTGGAGCAGGCTTCCCCCCATCAAAGGGCTTTCTCTCGCCAGCCGCGTTGCAGAGGAAGGGCTGCGGGAACGTTGCTGCAGGCAGCAACACCCCCCTTGAGTCTGGCTGTGTTCTGGTTGGGCGGCAAAGATGAGAGGCCTGGGGACTGCTGTGTGCAAAGACTTAACTGAGCTTTCCAGGCCAGTTAGAGACAAGAAGACATCAAAGGGTGAAAACTTTGCTGTGAATTGCTCACCCAGCTCCTTTAATTGACGGTGTCTTAATTGGCCAAGCCTGGGGGTTGAAGAGCAGGGCGAGCTGCTGCTGCAGCCCTGCTGCTCCCTGTATGGAGCAAAGGGCTTTGCAGTGGGACCACCATCACTGCCTGGGGAAGAGTGGACCACTGAGACCTCTGAAACCAGGACATCAGAGCTGGGAGCTGAGGAAGAGCAGGAGGACATGGGTTTCCCTCCTGGAGCGGAAGGTTGGGGGTTCAGACCCAGCAGCAATCCCCACCCCTACGAAAGCTTGTCCAAATATGATATGAAATCATCTGAAGAGGTGGGGCTGGGCTGGTGCTTTGTCCCCCAGCACCTCTTGGGCACTTACTCCACTCTGCAGGACGTGCTGCGAAGGGGTCGCAGTGAGAGACCCAGCCGCGGCGTCTGTGAGGGACTCGGCCCCGGGAGATGCTGTGCCTGGTCCTCCCTCCTGCCGCCCGGCCGCCACCTGCATGACTGGGTGCTGCGGGTGGCTGCGCCCTTGCGTCTTCTGACGGGGGAAACAGACCTCAGTGCAGATGTCCTGGCAGGAGGATGAAGGGAAGAGTCTGCAAGGGGGATGTCCCGAGCACCTTCACCTTGTGCCACGGACCTGAGACTCTACCAAGTGTCCCCAGTCGAGCTACAGGTGTGGTTTCTCCCTGGAAGAGGTTGGGTTTGACCAAAAAAAGTGAGTGTCACCCGTACCCATTGGCAAGGCTGCACCAAAGCCCCCACGGTGCCCACGTCCCACTCAGAATGTGCCCAAAACCAGTGCGTTTGGGCAAAACAACACTGCCTGCGGGCAGGATCCTTCGTGCAGTGCATCCGTCCGGCAGGCGTAGGGGTGGAGGTGCATGGATCTAGACCACCCTGGGGCTGGGGTGGAGATGAGGAAAGGACGCTGTGCCAGGACACGGGCCAGGACACGGGACACCATGTTGTGTCACTGCTGTGACTGGGCAGCCCCTGGCCCAAAGCGGCTGCTCCGGGAGCTGCAGGCAGCTGAGAGGTTTCCACCTGGACACCACCATTTCACTTTTTCCATTTCATTTTAATTTCAAAGTCATTTTCATTTCACTGGAAATGACTTTGGGGCTGGTGGGGAGGCTGGAGCATAGTGCCATATGCTAACATAGGTGACACTGGGAGCACTTTCAGGCGTGGAGATATTTCCTTCTCCATATCTGCTCTAAAAACAATTGGACTTGGTGAATGAATACACTTCTTAAAGATAAACCACTAAGCCCTCAGCGGGGTTTGGCAGGAGCTGAGGGGGACAGAGCAGGTAGATGCTCCTTGTCTGGGTGACGATTCACCAGTGCTGCTGAAAGTGGAGTATCTACCGACATCTGCAACAGGATGTGGTGCTGGCCACGCTCAGCAAGCCCTGACGGAGGCTCTGGATGGCGGCGAGGTGGGTTCGAAACCGAAACAGGCCCTGTGTCACTCTGTCTGCTGCCCCATAACTTCCTTCACAACATGGTGAAGGAAAACGCCAACGGTTCACAGCTCTGCTGTCCCGCCGGTGACAGCGGTGGCACTCAGGCACTTGCCGGGTGGCCCGTGGGCATCATCTGGGCAATTAATGCAATCACTGTCTGCCTGAGAAAGGTTGGGGTAAAGGCACCAAATTTTTGGCACATGAGGTCTGGGCAAAGATGCTGCAGCGTGATGGTCCCGGCTCTGCCCCTGCCAGGTGCACAGCACCGGGGACTCTGGTGTTAGCCAAAAGCTGATGAATCGACCCTTGTTTCAACACAGCCAGCACCATGTTAGCTCAGGGTGGGCTCCCTTTCATGTTGCTCCTGACGCTTCTCCTTTTCTTCCACCAGGAACATGGATAAAGGGTGAGGAGTTGCAGAGGATGCTGTGAGCTGTCCAGGGGGACGCGGGGCGGTCCATGGGACAGCCGTGCTGCTGCCGACACAGCGCTCCTCGCCCAGGCATCGCCCATGTCACGGCAGGCCTCTGATGGAAGGTGAGTGGTGGCAGGGCAGCCAGAGATCCAGCATCTCAGCAGAGTTTTGGATTAAAACATGGGATGAGGAGGAGCATCAAGGTGTGAGGGTTGACAGCAGTTCCTGGTTCAAGGGCTTGGGGACTGCTGTGCTGGCACAGGGGGAAGGGCTGTCTCTGATGACCTTTCTCAGACTTTTGTCTCCCCATGGGCTTGGTTTCCAGGAGGAAATGTCATTCCATGATTGTGCTCTTTGATTTCTGTGACTCCAATCTTGATAGCTGCTGCTTTGGCCAAGCAGCTCCTAACAAAACAGCCTGCCATGACTTTGGGATGGCATCATCTCAAGGCGGACTTTGGCAGGTCGCTCTGGAGGGCTCTGGTTTACCCCCTGCTACCGTCAGAGTCAGTCGGGGTGCTCCACTGTGTCCCTTCCCCATCACCCCTGTGCAACGTGGCCAGGGTTTGCCCGAGACCCAGCTGTCCTACTCTTCTCTCCTGCAGAGGCTTGGCTCAACCGCTACCGCAAGCAGCGGGTGAGACCCATCTCACCGCAGTTCCTGGAAGAGATCATCTGCTACCTGCGGAGGCTGGGCCTCCTCACGGCGGAGGAGGCTGGCCGGGCGTAGGAGGTGAGCTCCCTGCCCAAGAGGGTGAGGGCGGTGGTGGATATCCTGGCTGGCAAGGACAGCTACGCCTCCCAGTCCCTGCAGACCTTCATCGAGACCACCAAATCCCAGCTCTACTTCCACATCCCTGTCTGTGGTAGGCAGCCCACGTTGGACCCACGGCAGGGTGTCTGCACACGTCCTGGCTGTGGGCGCTTGCTGGAGCACCCCAAGATGTGCACAGAGCTGGGAAGCATTGGCAGCTCTGCTGGGAGTGTCCACGGGAGCGATGCTGCCAGCTCCAAGGTCTCTGCTGGGGAAGGACACAGTCAGGGGGGCACACGGGCTGAGGGAGCTTCCTCCAGGCCCCTCGCTGCTCTCAGCACACCTCTCCAGGCAGCTCAGGGAGTCTTTAATGTTCTCAGTGTCCAGATCACACCAGTGACTCCCAGCAGCTGGGCTGGGACCAGTGAGTTGGCAAGATGAGGAAGGCTGGGCATCCCTGACCCCGTCTTTGGGTGGCTGCCCCAACTTCAGGCTCTCCTTGCCAGGAGAGGTTTCCCTCCTGGTTGGAAGGCTCCAACCTTGGTTGCTGTCTGCTCTGAATCTGTTGCGGCACCATCCCCTGCTCGTCCAGCCTTGATATGCTGTATCAGGGGCTGCGGTACCTGAGCCAGGGGAGCAGGACAGGTCCAGAGATGGTCACCAGGTTCAGCCAAGAGTCCAGCTCATCAAGGAAGTCCATGGCAATGAGGCAGGGCTGGAAGTCAAGCTGGGAAGCCAATCCAGATGTCAGGATCAGGTCCAGTGAAAGCAACCAGGGTCAGATGCGGTCACCAGGCAAGTGCAGAGTGATGAGGTCCAAGATGAAGGTCCAGATCAACAAGGTCCATAGCAGGCATAGGCGCAATGGTGCTGTAGCCAATACAGCGTAGCTTAGGCAGGAGCTGAAGGCCCAGAGCTCAGCTTAAATGGGCTCCTGGACCAATGGGTGAGGCTGGTCAGGGCCACTTAAGCCTATTAGTGCCCTCAGGACCTTGGCACATACCTTCCTGTCTGGGCATAAGGGCTCCCATGGTTTGCCCTCTGCATGGACATGGCAGAAAAGTGAAGCAGCATCTCTCTTCCGTGTCTGTGGTTACCATCCTCTTCCTCACCCCTGTTTCTTCTCCTTCTGTGCAGAGCCCATGGTACAGAAGCGCTTGGACAGCCTCCAAAGTTACTATGGGAATGGCTTGGACACAGGTCCCCTTCAGAGACTCACAAACCTGCTGCTGGTGGAAGGCCTGACTGATATCCAGCAGAAGGAGCATGACATCCTGCAGATTGAAGCCACCAAAGGCCTACGGAATGTATCCAAGGGTATCCCTCTGGAGAAGCTCTTCCTGCCTCTTTCCAAGGTCAGCATCCCACCTCGGATCTCTGTCACCATTGGCGTGTCTGGGATTGGCAAAAGCACATTGGTGAAGCTGTTCCTCTACACCTGGGCAAAGGGGGACATCAACAGTGACATCAACTCTGTGCTGCCCCTCACCTTCCGGGAGCTCAACACCTACGAGAAGCTCTCTGCTGAGAGGCTCGTCTCGGCGTTCCCCCACATCACCAAGCCGAACTGCACCTCGGTGAGACCCACCAGGATCCTGCTGATCCTCGACGGCCTGGATGAGTTCAAGACTCCTTTGGATTTTTCCAACACGGTAGTATGCATCGATCCCAAAAAGGAGATCCAAGTGGACAACCTGATCACCAACATTATACGTGGCAACCTGCTGCAGGAGGCTTCCGTCTGGGTCACGTCGCGGCCGACAGCAGCCAGCCAAATCCCTGGTGGGCTCGTTGACCGGATGACGGAAATACGAGGTTTCGGACCTGCAGAGATGCAGGACTTCATGGACCAGATGTTCCTTGACAACAGAGACCTGTCTGGCCGAGTCCTGCATCACATCAGGGCTAACAGGTCATTAAATGTCATGTGCACCGTTCCTGGCTTTTGCTGGATTTCTGGCTCCTCAATTGGTTATTACCTAAAAAATAGCACCAATCCATCCCAAGAAATGACTGCTGTCCCTAAAACCCTGTCAGAAATCTACTCCTATTACTTTAAAATGGCTCTGAGCAGCGACTGGCCGGAAAAGCCGAGAGAAACACTCAGGATCGAGCAAGCGGTGAACAACAGCAAGAAGATCGTGGGCAGCCTGGGCAGACTGGCCTTCTACGGGATGCTCAAGAAGAAATACGTGTTTTACGAGCAGGACGTGAAGGCGTACGGCGTTGACCTGTCCTTGCTGCAGAGCAGCGTGTGCAGTAGGCTCCTACTCAAAGAAGAGATGCAGTCCTTCACAGCCTACTACTTCTTCCACTTAACCGTACAGGAGTTTCTAGCTGCTATTTATTACTACACGGCTGCGAAGCGGGCAATATTTGACCTCTTCACAGAGAGCGGGATGTCCTGGCCCAAACTGGGCTTCTTCAACCACTTCAAGAGTGCTGTTCAGAGGTCGCTGCAGGCAGAGGATGGGCAGCTGGATGTCTTTGTGCGTTTTCTCTCCGGGCTCCTCTCCCCGCAGGTGAACAAGCTGCTCTCTGGGTGGCTGCTGGTGAAGGACGAGCACAACAGCTTCAGGAGCCAAGCCATCAGCTTCCTGCAGGGCTGCCTGAACACCGACTACGTCATCTCCTCGCGGACAGTGAACACCATGCACTGCCTGTACGAAATTCAGCACACGGAGATCGCTAAGACTGTGGAAGAAGCCATGAAGAACGAGAGCTTGGCCGGGATGCTCACCCCCGTGAACTGCTCTGCCCTGGCTTATCTCCTGCAGGTCTCCGACATCTGCATGGAGGAGACGAACCTCTCCAACTGCCTCACGTACAATGTCTGTAAGAGCCTGCTCTCCCAGCTCCTCTTCTGCCACAACCTCAGGTGAGTCCTGGTGTGTCCCACTGGGAGAAGTAAGCAGGGATGCCGGGCTGGGACTCAAAATCATGGGTGTAGATGGGAGACACAGACCCACCAACAGCAGAGAGATCCCTGGGGATGGTGCTGGGTCAGCTCTGCTTCCGTGCTTGAGCTCCTCCACCTGCGATGGGCAGATGCCGTGGGAGAGCAGGCCTTTCCCCGCTTTGCTCTCCAAACCCTTGCTGTTGCTCTCTCCTTGTACCTGATCCAGGCTGGACAATAACCAGTTCAAGGACAACGCGATGGAGCTGCTGGGCAGCGTGCTGAGCGTGAAGGACTGCCAGATCCAGAAGCTCAGGTAGGACCCGGCCCAGCGCAGACGGGCTGTGCCTGGGGATGCAGAACGGAGCTGGGGGCACCACAGGAATCAGGGTGAGGGTCCTCCAGGAACAGCCCTCCTGCGGGCTCCCGGTGCCAAGGATAGCCCCACACAGGCACCCAGGTGCCTTACGCACTGCCTCCGGGCTGGGCAGGCTGTCTCACCCAGCCTTCCTAGGGCTGCTGCCTCCTTGCCGTTCCTAAAAATTTGGGTAGAAAACCATGCGTTATCCCTGCAGATTCCTTCCCAAGGTGACGGCTGCTTGCTGGACTCTTAAGGCTCTGCACAGAGCGTCTGACGTATGGGGGGTGGGCTCCTGACCCCTGCACAGGGAGATGCTTGGCCCCCGACAGACGGGCTCTGACTTGCCCCACTTCCCCGCCCTTCTTCATGGCTGTGTGTAGAGTCCAAGACACTGCAATCTGAGCTCCCTTTCGTGACACAAATGAGTTCTAAGCCTAGAAACTCCCCTGCCACCCTGCCCTTCAATCCCCTGCCTGCTATCCACACCCCAGGGAAGCAGACTTCGGAGCATCCACCACTGTCCGTGGTTGTACCACAAACCAAACGCTCCCCATGGCTTTCCCCTGCTCACCTGTCCCAGCTGCATCCTGGGATGTGCCAGGGGCTGCGAGAGTCTCTTTCCCCCCATGAAAAATACCTGATTTTTCTTTTTCCTGGCAGCTTGGCAGAAAATCAGATCAGCAACAAGGGAGCCAAAGCACTGGCCAGGTCGTTGATGGTGAACAGGAGCCTGACAGCACTGGAGTAAGTGCTCCCCCATGACCAGCTCCATCCCCGCAGGCATTCCCCGCCGGGAACCATCCCCATAGTCACGGTGGGGCTGGATCCCACCCGGCCTGACTGAGCCGGGGAGGGTCCTCAGCCCCCAAAGCCACCACTGCTCAAGAGGCGAGCGTAACTCGTGCGAGCCGCCGGCCTGATGCCCCACCTCAGCAGTACCTGGCGTTGTGCCACGGGGAGGCATTTGGCTTAAACCGGGCACGTGCCGCTCCGGCTTTGCTTACCTTGGCTTTTCCGCCCATCTCGCCCCAGCCTGCGGAGCAACTCTATCGGCCCCACTGGAGCAAAAGCACTGGCCGATGCACTGAAAAAGAACCAAGTCCTGCTCTCCCTGAAGTAAGTCTCAACTCCTGTGGCACCTCTGGGAGCAGATGCCTGGGACAAGTCCCCTCCGGCCCTCTCCTGCCCCATCAAGGCTTTCCTTACCCAAGGGCCAGCCGGTGGAGAGAGCCTGGCCATGACCGGGTTCGGTCGTGCCGCGCAGTGAGCACGAGGCTGGCTGGCAGAGACCCAGCAACCAGGGCAGCCCCGGGCCAGAGATGTGGGGGACTTCTGCCCCTCAGGTTCTGTTGGACCTCCTGCCTCTCAGTTTCTGTGGATCCCGGTGAAGGCTGAGGTCAAGGCTGAGGTCCAGGTCCATCCCTCGTGCAGGAGTTCACAGGGTGCTAGTGCACGGGAGGAGTCATCTCCCATGGGAGAGGAGGGAGGGAGAGCTCCAGGCAGGGATGCTCGGGGGCCAGCTGCCCTTCTCACACCAGGGATGGGGGCAAGCAAACTCCAGGGCAGGCACAGGGGACCGCTCCTCCCACCCAGCCAGAGCAGAAGGCTGATGGCTTCTGGGGACAAGTTGCTGAGCCCTGGGTCTGTCACCGGCTTCCCACAGCGTGACAAGGACCCCTCTCCTTGCAGCCTGCAGCACAACACCATCAAGGAAGATGGTGCCACCTTCCTGGCAGAGGCCCTGTTGACCAACCACAAGCTGACGACCCTGCAGTGAGTGACCGGGACCTGCCGTCCCCTTTTCTGGCCACCCAGCAGACTGGGGTGCCACTGACGGGGATGTGGCACCCAATATTCACGGGTGCCTTCCTCACCTTTGCAGCCTGCAGAAGAATGCCATCGGAGCCCAGGGCGCGAGGAAAATCGCGGAGGCGCTGAAGCAGAACTGCAGCCTGAAGGAACTGACGTAAGAGCTGCAGGATGTGGAGGGATGGTGACGCCAGCGCCACGTCTCCCGGGATCTGCGGGCAGGAGCAATGGGCAGGGCGCTAGCCCACGCGATACGGGCAGGACAGACACTGCCAGCGTTGCCCAAGGGGGTTGATGTGGGTGGAAAGGGGCTTTCGGAGCGACCCTGCGGAGATGCTCGCCATATCTCTGGGGATGTAGTAAAGTACCAAGAGGCCAAATCTTCCCTCCAGCAGAGGCAAGCAGCAGGTCTCCAGGCCCTGTGGATGCATTAAAAGCTATTTCATATAGAAACTAATACAGCAGCACAGAGGTGTGTGTAGGTTGGAAATGAGACCGCAGCCAGTTCATGCTCACTGCTGGAGCAGGAAGAGCCTGGGCGAGACGAACCCTTTCCCGCAGATGTAGCTGGCTGCAGCACGGCTGCCCGTAACGCCTGCTCTTCCTCTTGTGTCTCAGACTTTCCAGCAACGCTGTCGGAGACACCGGCTCAGTTGCCTTGGCCGAAGCTCTGAAGGTGAACCACAGTCTGCAAAGCCTCGAGTAAGTCCACCCTCCACGCCTGGTCTTTTCTTGCCCAACACAGCCCAGTCCAGTCCCCTCACTCCAGCAACTTCTCCCACTGCTCACAGCCCCTTGTACCACCTAAGATCCTGCCCACATCGCTCCCACCCCATGTTCCCGAGGGGCACGGGGCTGGAGCACGGTGCAGCTGCCGCGGGTGATGCCAGCAGCAGCCGGGCTGGCCCTGCCTTCAGCAGGGGAGCCCTGAAGGAGTTAATACTCAACCCAGATGATGCTGCTTTTGTTCCGTTTTGGAGGATACTAGTAGCTTTGGGTCTTCTCCCTCTCTTAGATGTGATGGGAATTGGCTAATGAGGAAGATAACGGGCTGAGGCCTGGCAGTCAGGGTGGGATGGTATGACTGTCGTCCCCCTGGGGAATGGCAGCCAGAGGGGACTGCTCCTCTCACCCAGCCGGAGCAGAGAGTTGACGGCTCCTGGGGACAAGCTGCTGGGCCCTGGGTCTGTCACCGGCTTCCCACAGCGTATCAAGGGGACACAGACCGCAGGAACCACATCCCCAGCTGAGCCAGCAGCTGTGGTGACAGCCGGTCGGGGACGCAGCTACCCCAAAATGCTGGCAAACCCTGTCATCTCTGCTCAGGGCGGGCAGTGCTGCCCTGGTGAGCAGGAGATGCTGGTCCTGGCCTGGCTACTCCCCAAACGGTCCTTTAGCCTCGGCTCCCCGCTCTGTCCCATGGCTGGGAGGTGCCTGTTTCTCAGTAGAACATGGAAGAGGAATTTCACCGGAATACGACCCCGCAGCCCACCTGCGATGCCAAGACTGGCCCACCTCACACCTTCCCTGTTTGTCTCAGTCTCCAGAGCAACTCCATCAGCAGTGCCGGGGTCACCGCGCTGACAGCAGCTCTCTGCTCCAATCAGGGACTCCTCAACCTCAAGTAAGTGACGGTCCCTCCAGCCACCCTGGTCAGAAGCTGCTGCCGGGACACGGGAACCCTTTGGCAGTCTGGGCTGGTGGTTCCAGAAATCCAGAAATGCTCTGGGATGCTGAAAGCAGCCCCTGTCCCTCCTCTGGCTGTGGGCATCTTCCCTCCATGGTTAGCTTTCTCTCCTTGGCACAGCAGTGCTTCAGCTGTGCCTGGCAACAGAACGCTGGCAGAAGGGATGGGAGGCTGGGAGAAGACGCCACGGCATCGGTACTCGCAGCTGTAGGAAGCACGGGGAAGAGAAGTGCAGGGAATGGAGGGACAGATGCCGAGGGGATGCAAGTCAGACTGCCCCGCTGCAATAGATGGTCTCAGCCCCAGAGCAGGGGGCAAAGGGGGCTGTGGGGAGCAGCCAATGCTGCCGTGGCCACTCCTCCCCAGCCCCATGTCTTTCCCCAGCTCCTCCCCAGCCCCTTGTCTTTCCCCAGCTTGCGGGAGAATTCCATCAGCAAGGAAGGGGGCCCTGCCATCGCCCGCGCCCTGCGGGCCAACAGCACCCTCCGGAAGCTGGAGTAAGTCCCGCAGGCGCCAGGAGGGCACCCACGCGGCTGCGCGGTGTGGCTGGAGGTGTCCCAGACTCCGTGTGTGTGACTCCTGTCCCCCGTCCCCTCCCTCTAGCTTAGCAGCGAACCTGCTGTACGACGAAGGCGGCAAGGCCATCGCTCTGGCCATGAAAGAGAACCGGGCGCTCACGTCCCTCCAGTGAGTTTCCGTCGGGCCTGGACAGGTTTGAAGCCTCGTGCAGGGTGCGGGGCAGGGACAGCGGGTGACCCTTCCGTGGGACATGAGCTGTGCCATCCCGGATGGACCCACGGGGGCTTGCCTGCAGGTCACCTCGCAGCCTTGTCCACGCTGGATGGGAGTGGATGGGCTGAGCCTGGGGGAAACGGGGCATCCTGCAGCCCCGGGCTTCACCTCCCGTCCTCTCCTGTTTGCAGCTTGCAGTGGAACTTCATACAGGGAAAAGCTGCCGCCGCCCTGGCACAAGCACTCCGGTCCAACGGCAGCCTGGCCAGCCTCGAGTAAGTGGGGACACGGGCAGGCAGGTCCCGGGCAGTGTCTTCCAAGCGGGACCTGCCCAAGGACTCTGCCCTCACGCTGCTCCGGGAGAGGCGGCTTTGCCTGCTGTCTCCTGCCCATCCCGGTCCCCATCACATGTCCCTGACGAGGATGCCGTGAGT
This sequence comes from Eurypyga helias, assembly GCF_000690775.1. Lineage (NCBI taxonomy): Eukaryota > Metazoa > Chordata > Aves > Eurypygiformes > Eurypygidae > Eurypyga > Eurypyga helias. The sequence goes on from NW_010245723.1 coordinate 14,407, forward strand.
GCCTGGGGGCCCGGGGACCCCCAAGCCATTGGGGAAAAGCTGGCAGGCTGTGCCGTCTGCTCGCTGCCCGTCTCCCTGCTCCTGGGGGCCTGGGCAGACGCAGGACTTGCGTGTCTCAGTTTGCAGGAGAACGCCATCGGAGACGAGGGAATGGCCGCCCTCTCCGCTGCGCTGAAGGTCAATACAACCCTGGCAGATCTCCAGTGAGTATCCTGGAGCAGCCTAATTAGCTTGTCTAATTAGCACCCTATGGCCACCCCACGACAGGCGCTGAAGGGTCCTTGGTCTCTCGCAGCTTGCAGGTAGCTTCAGTTGGCTCAGCGGGAGCCCAAGCCCTGGCAGAAGCTCTGATGGTCAACAGGAGCCTGCAGATCCTGGAGTAAGTGCTTGGTGGGGCCACCAAGTCCCCATGGCTGTGACACCGCTCTGGGGGTGTCCGAGACCCCCGTCCTTAGCTCAGCACCACTTCTGCCCTTGTATCGTGTCCTACCAGACTTGGCTTGCCTGTCCCTTGACTCGCTGGCCTGGGGCCACCTCTCCCAGCTCCTCCTCTTGCCCACGGAGAGTGCGGGGCCACCCCGGGCTGTCCTTCCTCACCACCTGCCTTCCTCCGCAGCTTGCGGGGAAACTCCATCGGCGTGGCTGGGGCCAAGGCGATGGCCAACGCGCTGAAGGTGAACCGCAGCCTCCGCTGGCTCAAGTAAGTACCCTGCTCCTGGGGTGACAGCCAGCAAGAGCATTCCCAGGCCTTCCAGGAGGGAGCAGCAAGGGGACGGCCAGGCCAGCAGCTCTCAGTGGGGCAAACCCCTGAGCTGGTGGCTTTTCCGAACGCCCACGGCATGCATTCCCTCCTGCTGGCCACGTCTCCCCGGATGGTACTTCCTGACCCTCCTCTGCCTTCCGCAGCCTGCAGGAAAACTCCCTGGGCATGGACGGAGCCATCTGCATCGCCACCGCTCTGAAGGGCAACCACGGCCTCACCTACGTGAAGTAAGTGGCTGCTGAACTGGAGGGTAAGACAGGGACAGGGGAGCCCATGGGAACCATCGGGGGCCCTTCCCCCCCCACTGGCTACCCCACAGCGACCTCCCCAAGGGGAAGGTGACAGCCTCCTGGGTGACAGCCACCATCCCCGCACAGCTCCAGGCCCTGCAGCTCCTCTCTGGGGATGCCTCTGGGGTGAAAAACCACCCTCAAAGCCAAATACTCTCCCAAATCTCACAGGGAGGGGCTGGCTCAGGCCCTCCAGCCCTGCAGGGGCTCTCTCTGGGCTCTCAAACCCAGAGTCCCGTGACTGGGGTCCTGGCAAGACCTCCTGGCATGAGGAGGGTGCAGATGATGCTGGATGCTGGCGCAAAGCTGGGGAGCATCTCTTGCACTCACCAAGGATCCTGCTCTGCCTCGTCTCCAAGCCTGAACCCCTCTCCTCTCCTCTTTGCTCCCAGCCTGCAAGGGAACCGCATCGGCCAGTCAGGAGCCAAGATGATCTCCGATGCCATCCGGACAAACTCACCCGACTGTGTCGTGGACGTGTGAGGGTGCCTGGCTGCGGCGAGAGGCAGCCTGGTGTGTCCCTTCGGCCAGCGTGCCTCCGCAGGGAACTGCTCGGCCCTTCGCCCGCCATCTCAAGGCGGAGAGCTGGGGCAAGGAGAGCTCCTCAGCTCCCTGTGCACGGCCCAGGAGGACCTGGGGCCTCCGGATCAGCATGCAGGAGGGTCAAGACTCACCAGTGTTGAAAGCTGAGGGACATACACCCACATCCCTGTTCATCCAGGCCCTGGGGAGCTTCAAGGAATGGGTGAAACACAAAAAGGAGGGAGGAGGGGGCAAATCCCACATACCTTCCTGTTTCTGTGGGTGACTTACCTGCCCCCACCGGCGGCAGTGACCCCTCCTGTGATCTCCTCGGGGTTACAGCGCTGTGCGCACTGCCCCGACCGCCCCGAGCTCTGCTGTCCCAGTCTGAGTCGCTGTGGGCAAACGTTGCAGCACCCAGCCGGAGCCGCAGTGCTCTGCTCCCAGGGCCAGCTCTTCTCCCTCTAGTTCTGGCAGGGAGCCCAGGAGAAGCGGGTGGAATGCAGGCAGGATTCACAGCATCCCCTTGGCACCTGGCTACGTGTGGCCCAGTCCTGCCGCCTCCCGCTGAAGTCCCAGAGAGGGAAGAGAGGTTTGCCATCTCCTTGCTCAGATGAGAGCGGTGCTTCGGACCAGGACACTTCAGAGCAGGGTCCTGGGCAGCGAGTGCAACCTGCGTGTTGGCCATGCCCTCAGTAACACGAAGGTGCTGGCCGAACGTGACTGAAGTGCTGTTGTCTATCAAAGTCTCTCAGAAGAGACAGGCAGCCCAAGGCATACGAGTGGAACCATGCAGAAGACCTTGGGAAATAAAGAACCCTCAGGATGACGGGAGGAGTGGGAGGGTGTAAGAAGAACAGTGCTGCACGGGCTGTCTCCAGCGCCCGCGGCCCGGTGCTACATGGGGCTGCATTATCATGAACTTCTGCCTCATCACGGAGCTCTGCCTCTCGGGTGCAGGCTGGGCTTCTTGTGTCTCCTGCTGCTGTCATCGGTGACAAGCTGTGTGACCTTGGAATGTGTCTTCCCAACGTCCCAGCTGCAGGCAGGGTCCTCCCCTGGCGGGTCACCTTTTGGGCAGGCAGCTGCTGAGAGCAGATGTGCCAGGGGATGCCGTCGTGGGTGCGGCAGAGACCCAGTGACTCTCCAGAAGGTGCCAGTTTTGCAGGTGGACCAGTAGCCCAAACCATGCAACCGCTGCAGAGCCCCCCTCCAGCCCCCTCTCCCCACTCTGCCCCAGTCAGGGCCCACACTGAGACACGCTGCCGCTGCAGCCACGGCACTGGGTGACTGCTTCCTCTGCGGGCTGATCCTGGAGAAGCGCTGGGCAGTGTGTACATACTCAGAAATAAATCAGTTCCTAGCTGAGAAGATGCCTTGCACTGCCTTCCTCTCTTGGCTGTGGACCATTACACGTGATATTCGGGGTGCACCGTGCTCTGCTGCCCCAGCTGGAGACCCCACACCCTGTACTGGTGTGACAAGAGGGCTCGTGGCTTTTCCATGAGATGTCAGGGGCTGGCACACGCGCTCCAACAGGATTCAGTGATGTTGAGTGAGTTAACTCCTACCCCTTTCGCTATGATTTCAGGGCAGAGTGAGGCTCGGGTCCAGCTCTGCCCAACCCTGAGCTGAAACATTACCTGAAACACCAATGGAGAGCGATCAACAACCCCGAGCCAGCTCCTGTGCCCTGGAGCTGCAGGAAACGGGGCGAACAACAATTTGAAACGTTAATCGATCTGTGTGTGCACATACCTAGCTAGACACAAACACTTCTGCACAAAAGCTCAAGGGCTCGGAGGGTGCAGTTCCACTGGCACCTGCGGGGTGGCTGCTAAACGCGCCGCTGCTCGGGCTCGATGCAGGAAGCTGCAGCGGGGAGCACGGCTACTCGAGGAGCTGGCACAGAGAGGATGGGTGGCAGTGCCGTCTGGTTCTGCACACACCAGACATTCGGTCAGCTTTCCATTTCAGCCTACAACGTAGGAAACAACAGAGAAAACACTAACTCTGAAGCTGCAGCCCAGACTTGGAGACCGGGCCCCATCTCATGGGAAATCTCACTGCTGAGTCAGATGTATCGCTGCGCTCAGGGAGGGCCAGAACTGATACCCTGCATGGAAAAATGCTTGAAGAGCAGGTCCTAAAATCAGGACATTCTCATCCCTTGGGAGAGGGACGTGGCAAGCACGTACAGTTTCCCACCGGCTGTTGCAGGACCGCAGGAGCACTAAGAACACCGCCTCCTGTATCCGTTTTCTTCGCAGCAAGGTGCAAAACGCCAATCACCTTTACAGTGTGCAAGGAAGCGTCCTAAGGGTCAGCTCAGCTCAAGCCCGTGCGACTGTCTGCATTTCATGGCTGCACCCACACGTCCCACAGAAAACCGGCGCTGGATTCACCTGTAAACTTTCTGTCCCACCTTGCCGTGACCTTTCAAGCTCTGAGCTCTGCTGCTGGGGAAGCGCCTTGGGTGTGCAGGTTCCACCCCTGGGGCCAGAGACACGGAGAGATGAAGCAGCTCGTGCGTTTTCGAGTGACTGACGTGTATTCCTTCCTTTGGCACAGTAATGGAGGGGCTGGACCTGAGCAGCCTTCAGACTGGGGAAAGCCAAGTGCTTCACTGATGTAAAAACAAGGGAAGGGCAGGAAAACAGCCTGGGCTCTCATCTGCCCTGATGAACACACACCAAAATCAGCTCTTCTCATCAAGCACCGAATTCTGCTCCCGCGAAGACAACTGGTGACGCTAAAGCAGAGCGAAAAGAGGCAACACGAGACAAACCCCAGCTCGTGCGTTCACACGAACACATTTTCACTGGTGCCATCAGTGTAACTTCCTGCACAAAAGCCCAACTTTTGGCCCATTTGGGTGCCTAAATCTCAAGTCTGCCCCAGCAGCACTGGTATAATTACAGGGCTAATTTTGTACGGGTGTACTTACAGTGCTGTTTCGCACGGCTGCTCTCAGAACACTCAAGAACAATTCCCACCGACACAGCTGAAATACCAAGAGCTGCTGCACTGAAGGTGGTATTTGAGGACCTTTTCACCAGTTTTCCACTCCCTGGGTACAACTGGTGCTGCTCTCTGGGGAGACAAGCCCTCGATTAAGTAAAGGATATGTTTAGGATAAATAGGTTTAAGCCAGATTTAAAATCAATTGAAGTGTGTTCCCAGAGCAGCTTTTCATCCAGTTTTATTAAGCCAAAAACCAAATCTGTTTGGGCATAATAAATGCAGGGAAATGAAGCACACGATGCTCACGGAGCGTGACTGTTGGCAGGGCAGAGCAGGAGGGCCAGTTCTAACACAATTATGGAAATAACCACACTCTGCATTACTGTGATTCTCATTATGGATAAACTGCTCACGCTCTGAGAGTCACAAGACTGGCAATCCAAGTTTAATTTTCAAGTTTAATGAACATTATTTACCGACTCCCGAATTCATGCTGACAAGTGCTTTTCAAATGGTATATTAGCTCCTGGCCTGCATGCTCTCCAAAGTTTGTATTTCCAGATGCCTCCTGATCCTGCTGCTAAAGGGTCAGAAGTCATTATCACTTTCCTCTAGTGGCTCTGGCTTCCTTGCTCGGTGACTGGATTTGCTCGGGGAGATTTCCACACTGTCGTCTTCCATATCATCCTCTTCCTCATCTTCATCTTCATCGAGGCCAATCTCACTATCCCCCGAGTCCTCCTGCAGGAAAGCAAACAGAATTCACCACCAGTTCAGTTCCAGGCATCTTTGCCAGCTCAGACGTAAAGGCAGGCACTGCTGGCTGACAGTAAGTCACCTCCTCCCCTGCGCGCTGCAATCACACACCTCAGGGCTACGGACTACGTCTGGACTGGTATGGATCCAGATCTGGACTTGCACTGGGGAGCAGCAGCAGGTTCTGCAAGAGGTTTTGTTCCAGCTCAGGCTGCTGGCCTTCCAAACTAATGAAAAGTCAGAGCTCAGCTGCCTCGAGGAGCTAACGGCCCACAGGGCTTTCACTAGCAGCTCCCCGCTTCGGTCAACAGTGGCTGCTCCGTTCAATTTATTGCAAACCTCCTTCCCCGCTTCACTGGGCTGACAAAAACAAACTCCCTGACTTCTGCTGAATCTGTGCTATTAAAAACCTTGCAGGGAGTTTAACTTTAAAGCAATACTTACTGTGAGACCAAAGAATCAAGTTGTAGTGAAAGAAAATAACTGCAGGAGAGAAACCCACCTGTGCTGTGGTGATGATCCTGCGCGTGCCTTGCCGTGCTGGGGCAGATCTCCCCTTGGAGAACCAGAGAGGAAAGAACAGGAGAGGCAGAGCAGGAAAGAGAAGTAACACAATGTAAAAAAACCCCAGAAAAGTAACCAGAGCAGGGAAGCAGGGAGCAAAGCCGAGGACAGCTCAGGCATCACATGCCACATGAGCCAGTGGCAGAGGCTGGGCATACAGCCCTGAACCTGCTCTCTTCTCCACTCCATAACCTGATTAACGCTTTGAGGGGTTCACACCAGCCTCACCAGTTTCCCTCCCTGATCTCAGACCCAGAGACGCCTGCAAGGGTCCCTAAGCGAGCCTCTCAGCCCTGTGCCTGCTGTATTAAGAGGGCAGAGCCATGAGACAAAGTGGCTGCAGCTAAGGAGAATAAGAGGCATGAGGCCTTGGCTTCCACACCTGGGTGGGCTGTGCCGACAGGGAGACACAGGAGAAAGCTGTGAACAGGGAAGTCCAAAGGAAGGAGAAATTGCAGAGAATGGCTATCCAAAGCTGTCAAGAACGCGGTCAAGGACAATCAGGCCGCACCGTGACTAAGGTCACAACATCACAATCTGAAGCACTGGCACTCCTGACCCTGCCCAGAAACGTTTCAGAATGCCAGCGGCATAAATCATCCCCCAGAAGGCAGCAAACAGCCTTAGCCACATCCAGTCTGGCTGAAGCACACAGCAGAACATGGTCTCCAAGCTCCTTTCCAGAGAAAAGGTGAGGATGGGCAGAAAAATGGGCAGCTCATCCCTCTCCATCGAGAGACTTCACTCCCCTATGGCTGCAGTGCCTCCAGGTCTCTGCAACGGGCACTTAGCAGCAGCGCTATCTGCTCTCTCCTGGCCCTGCCTGCAGGAGAAACACTGCCCAGAGTTTTCCGTAGCTCACCCAGCAGCGTCCCTATGCCCTGTAGAGGTGGGTTCCCCCACTTGCTTCCCTCTTAATTTACACCTTCTCCTGGGGACCTTGGAGCCACGCTAGCTCCAGTAACCTTGGCCTCCTGCTCCCCCCGGGTCTGGTGTCTGTATTGGACTCTGCAAAGGGGTTTCTGAAAATCACGTTCTTTGTTTCAGAGAGGCTTCATTTCTACACCACGAAGGCAGCGAAAGGCAGGGCAGTACTGAGAGGCAGATAATCCCCCAGCAGCAGAGAGCTTCCTGCTGGGTGCAGGGATGGTGTCCGAACTCCCGGCACACCACCCTCCCTCCAGAGAGGCAGCAGGGTGGGGTGTCTGCTGGACAGTCAGAAAGGCTGCATCTGCACAGGACATGAACAGGCAGCACGGGGAGAAAGTCATGGTAGTTTTGAAGTGGTTGTACCATTTCCTAGCGCAGTTTTGGCCCACGCCAACTAGAAGTCTCCAAAACAATATTCCAGCATCACCTAGGGACCAGGACAGCCTCGCCACTCCTGGCAGGACGTGGCTTGGATGGCAGCAGCTTTTTGGGATGGTGGGGAGAACTTACTGCATGGATGCAAACCATATCACAGCGGCTGGCTGCAGCCTCCTAGTACAGATGGAGGACTGAAGGACTGATGCTGTTGGTACAGCCCACTGCGAGGGCTCCAAGGAGTGTGTTTTTAGAGGAAGGTAGGGGATTTAGATCCACACATCTAACTCCTGCTACACTGCACTGACCCCCTCTTCCCAGCAATCTGCCCCAACACCTTAGCAGAACGGCATTACTGCAGCCCGCGTGCCACTCAGTACGCACTGCAGGCTGAGGCTGAGGCACAAGGCGGTGCAGAGCCCCAGAAGCAAAAGAAAAACAAGAAAATGGGTGTCTGTGCAGATGAGGGAGCAGTCAGCTGGAGGAAAGGAGGGGAAAAGCAGGCCTGGGAATGATATTCAGCAGGTAAAAATGTATTTCTCTAGCGGAGGAAAGGGCTGTCATTCTAAGGCACTGTCAGAAAAGCTCTACAGGCACATGGGATGGTTACTTACATCTTCCTCTGTGTCTCCACCTTGCATTGTTCCCACGATCCGTGCGCCAGCTCTTCCTGAAAGAGCAAAGGGAATCACTGTAAAGCCTGGCTCATAATTAACGCTGAGGGAGAATGAAAGATAAAGTTCAGAGTTTACGTGGTAAAGGACTCGTCAGATGGCAGCGAGAGGATGAGATCCCAGTGCATCATGTGAGCTCAGGAGAAGGAAGAGGAGGGTAAGGCTGACAGTAATTCCACTCAGGATGTTAATTCCAGAGCTACCTTATGCCAGTATGACAGTTCTGACAGGACAAGGGGCAATGGACACATTAAGAAACTGGAAATTCTACCTGAACACAATAAACCACTTTTTGTGTTACTATGAGTGTGGTCAAACATTGGAACAAGGTTGCCAGGAGAAGCTGTGGAGCGTCCATCCATGGAGACAGTGAAAACCCACCTGGATGTGGTCTTGGACATCCTGCTCAAGCCCCCTGTTTGAGCAGAGGGGCTGGACTAGATGATCTTGAGCGGCAACTTCCAACCTAAACAATTCTGTGATTTGGCATATTCCTTCCTCACAAAAACCCGCTTTTTCCATGCCCTTCAGAGAGCTCCCTGCGCTCAGATCCTTAGGGACTGACATTTCAAAGGAATGCTAGGCAGTGCCAAGGCAAATCCCAAAAATTTCATGTTGGGAGTTGGATGAGTAAGTCTGAAGAGGGAGGTGGAGATCTCAAGGTTGTAGGGAGGTCACTGAGAAGGCAGAACACTTGTGCCTCGCTTTGTTACTTTTGGCTATGTAGAGGCCATACGAAATGGGAAAGATCATGGTCTCCTTTGCTGGGAAGGGAGCCCGGAAGGCGTTGGGAATAGGGACAGCAGAGTTGTGACTGGGGAAATTCTGTGTGTGGGCTGAGCGGGTGACTCAGCCCAGCTTCCTGCAGCCTCAGCCCTCGCTCGGCACTAACCGATGCCTATCTCACAGTCCTGCTGTGACCACCGCGTTTCACCCTCTGTTTATCTCCTGTCAGCACCAGTTTTGTCTATGACAAATATCTCCAATCTTAACAAAATCAATTTTATTTATTTTTCATCATGAAAACAAAGCAACTTTAAAATATATCCTGTCAAACCAATTTGGTACCTCCCAAGGTAGAGAGGAAGACAGGTGCCTGTTGTCCCTTTTGCAGACTGATTTGGGTTACTTGTAGGAAAAAGCTGGCTAACTCATCTAGAAGTCACCAAAACCCCCTTGTTGCATCAAGGCAGATAATTTAAAGGATTTGATGTCTTCAAATAAAAAGCAGTGTCCTCTGTCCATCAGGCTGCTGGGAGCACAGGTAGGAGATGGATGTAAGACAACTCCTGGGCAGAAGGTATCTCTTCAAGCTTTAGAGAGTTTTGCTCTAATTTATGCTAGACTAAACTATGTAAATTTGGAGCTGATTACAACTGGCATCATTAGATGACAACAGAACCACATTTTCGCCCAGCCTACAGAAGGGTCCGAGAGTTTAAGTGCAATTTTGCTACGTAGAAGGCTCAGAATAAAGCGTTACATAGGGAGTTATTACCTCAAAAGGAGAAAGAAGCAGGAAGCTCCTAAAATTTACTGGTAAGACAAAGCTGAGTGAGATCTTGAATGTGGAAGAGAATCAAGGTATCATGTAAGGAGAGCTGATGAAATAGGACAGTTTGAAAATGCTGAGGGAAGAGCTTAGGGAACGCTAACAGAAGGTCTGCGGGATGCTGCTCTTCCATCAGTGGAAATGGTAAGGACATCTTGTGGGCAAGATGAGAATTAGGTACTGCCCAGACTTTGATCCCTTCATCGTTTAAGCCAGGAGCACCTCTTTGAACTAGTGACTGTGGCCTCAGCAGGATTAGGCCCTGTAGCACAGCCCTGGGACACTCAGGGCAGACACCCCGGGATGCAGAGGCCTGGGAGCTTCAGGCTCTGCGTTATGCTGAAGAGAAAGCACATTTTCCACCCTGGTAGGAGAGCTTCCATGACAAAGGCGGGAGCGTTATTTTAACTTTCAGATTGTAAACCCTCAAGTTTCCGTGTGTGGGAGCAAGAGGAATGACACACAGTGCATTTCGGTGTGCACTGCGGGGAGGCAGGAAGCAGAGGAGTCGTCTGCACAGGACAGGGAGAGGTGGCAGGTACAGGGGTGTTTGTCACTTAGTTTCCTGGGTTAAATTTAGCTGGGCTCAGCTTGCTGCGGCATTAGTGCTGCACCGCTCTGGGCACAGAGGCTCACGCAGCTTCCAAGCGGCTGAGAGCCTGTTATGTTTACTTATAGATAATGTGAATTCAGCCGGGACAGACTGTACGAAGTCATAATTAGGTAAAATGTTAGTAATGAAGAGACTGTAATTCACTGCGCCTTTGGATTGAAATCTAACCTCGGTGCATCGCCACTGAGCTATCGAAGATCAGAAGCAACGTGCATCCCTGACTGTAAGCCTGTGAGCATTTGCCGTTCTCCCCTGCCGGTGACGTTTGCCACGGTACCAACCCGTGCAGCCGCCTACAATGGATCCACAGGACTAGAATGATTTACATCTTCTTACCCAGCAGTGGGTCTATGTCAACCCTGAGCCGGACAGCCCGAAGTGACGCTTAACCCGAGAGGTTAGGACAAGCTACCATGAGGGGAAGGGTAGGTTTGCAGCTGAAACATTTTGCTCCCAGTTTGGAGACCCGTGTTCAGTGTCCAGCTCGTAATGCCAATTCACAGCATGAGCTCCGATAAGACAGCTCCCTCCATTCCGCACGCAGAAAATTGGGATAAACCTTTTGCCTGATCTTCTCTGATCTGCAGGGCCTTTGAGCAGCCCGTTCTGAAGCGTGAGTGCAGCCCTCAGCACAAGGCCCTGATCCCAGCAGCATTCTCTAGGCATTGCCAAAGTACAATGGTTCATCAAGCACACTACAGCCGCTGCCCAGGATGAGCGTATTTCCATTTGTTTCTTACACCCTCTAGGAAAAGGTGCGAGTCACCTGTCTCAATGTCACCATCGCAGACCTACCACCTCTCCCTCTCCGCTATGTCCAGTGCCGCAACGGCCGGCGTACAGGCTGAAAGCGTATGGAAACACCTCCTCCCCCCCAGGGAGCTCCCTTTGCTGACAGAAAACATACAGCCAAAGGCAGCTCTGCTCGAGCAGATGCTGAGGTGGCGGGAGGAAGCTCCACTTCAAGCTTCACTTCTGTGAATTCCAAACCACAGCTCCTTTCTGGTGTTTCCAAACACACCGCGTTGCCTTGCCCCACCCACATCAGCCTGGTAATACGTGACCAGCAGCTTCCATACCAGGAAACTAAAGACTTTGCAGACTCTTATCTGGGGGATGGGAATCTCCATAGCTGCCCACAGAGATACACCAAGATGAGAAAAGCAGCTGTATTTCTCCCTCCCCAGACGAGCTTCCTCCAAGCACTGGCCCTCAGGCCCAGCCGCTCACTCAGTGTCGCCTGTTTTTTCCCCTCCCGCTTGACCTGCGGAAGCAAGGAAGAGACTGAGAGACTCATCTGACTCTCCAGGATTATTTGTATACTGTTTGCCATTAGAACTTATTTCACTTTACTCGAGAAGTATATTCACTCCCGAAGCACAGTCACGAGGACCCACTGCATGCCGTGCATACACAGCCCCGGTCAGGGTAAAATGGCACTTTGGAAAATAATTTCTTTCCTTGTGAACTTCACAAAGTTCCAGGAGAGCATTACCACTTTGGTAGAGTCCTGTGAGGAGCAATGAGAGCAGGTGCATTTGTGGATTTTTTCCCCTTGACTTCGTACATCATCAAACAGCTGGAGAACTTCAACCTGGCTCACACACAGCCAAATACCTTCTCGCCTGAGCTGTCCTTTATGCCTCAGCCTTCTCCTTCTGCCACCCTCACGGCATCTGCGAAATCCAGGCCCGCTCATCTCATTTTCAGACTCTGAATCACAGCAAACACATGCAGTGAGACGCCTGCCCACACCAGGGTCCATGAAGAATCACCAGGAAGAGAGCAGCCTGGCCAGGTTAGAAGAGGTGTTTGTTTCTGTGGCTCTGTACTTGTTAACTGCCAAGAAATCAGGCGGGGATCTTTAGAGGAGCTCTGGGGTACAAACAATGCCCACAAATCCTGCATGGAAAGGCAAGGTAAGAAGAGTTCAGTGCCCAGCAGGCCTGTCTCACGACTGATGGTGTCCGAGTCAGCTCTGCCCCGCCGATGCTGCGCCAGGGGCACTTCAGTTATCAATGTGGCATGGCTCGGAACAAGACCTTTTCTTCTGGTTTTCAACAACACAAACTCCACACACACTGACTGCAGCAGTGGGGGTACCCTGATCACAGTTTCTCAAGGGTTTCCAAACAGACTGACTGGGGGGAATGACTTGAGAACGGTAGAGACGGAGGGAACATCCTGCACTAAGCTGCATGCCAGTAATAGGGCTGTCCCTACGGATGAAGCAGAGAGATGAAGGATGGGGTCATACAGCACTGGAATGGTGCCTGACAACTGCAGCGAGCTTCAGCAGGTTTTTCTTATCAAGAATCATTTCCACAACAGAGAAGAATAAAAAAAATTTTGAGAAAACCTGCAGATCTGTTATCATCTTGTATTTGTAAAGATAAATGCACTTGTATATATGTCTGGTCTTGGACTCAGAGTTGTGATTTCCTTTATGAACAAGAGAGAAGGGAAGAAACAGTCTAGTTATTTAATGTGCCTTTAAAAAAATCAGGCAGGTGACAGCCACAGGAACTCAGTGTGAAGAAGACATCCAACAAGGAGCTGGCAGCTGTTGCACATTCCTAACTGAATCCCTCCACTTCCCTGCATACTGACAGCAGACCTGTGGCTTCTACACACCTGGGGAGGTTAGAGGGAAGGAAAACATTCCAGAAATTCAGTAGCAGAAGTCAGAACATGCACATGAGCTGGAGAGAGAATTTCCACAAGCGGAGTCTGACCATTTCCACTGAGATCAGGACTTCCCTACTTTTCAGCTTGCATGCTATACAGAGGGATTTGGAAACACAACTTGGTAGGCTTTCCTGGGAAGATTTCCCTCTACTATGTCAAAACTCTAAATTTTCTCTACAGGACGAAGAAAATGAGGGCTAATTCAGCCTCTGCAACCTCCCCACCCATCTCTGGGAGATGCGTCTGTACAGGCCTGGCTATGGCACAGGAATAGCTGGCACTGGCAAGCCAGCCCATATCCACAGACACATGGGACACGCTGTCTGCCCCTGAACTCACCTCTGCTTTGATTGTCACATATTTGGTTCCACTTCTTCCAATAAAGTACACTTTGCTTTCTTAGTAAAACCCCTTTATTCTCATCTGCTGCATCCAGAGACCTATTTCTTCCTGCTGTCTTAAACAGTGCAGGTTTCACAGGCAGAGATTTTATCCATCCGGTAGCAAGTACACTCGCTATCCTGGCTGCCAGCACAGCATTGGCACATCGATCCTCTGGGTCAGTTCCACGTAGGTAAGAGGCTCCAAGTGAGCTGCGCTCTCGCTCTTTGACTTGGGACAGATTGCTGAAAAACATTCAGGGTTTTATGCAGCTGTCTTCTTACAGTAAAGACCGGCTGAAGCTGTCACTGTCTCAGTAGTGAAATGGTCCCTGTGGTCCAAACAGGACAAAAACTGCCCCTTAACACCAACATTATAAAAGGAGACGGAACAGCTAAAGCATTGGGATGACCGGTTTACAGGAGCTGTGTGGAATAGGGGGTGATTTACCACAGCCAGGCACAGTTCTGCAAGCGTGGATCATTTCTGCTGCGTTCGGAGGCATTTCCGCCGCCTGCCTCGTTGCAAGCACAGTGTGCGCCAGCCCACCACGGCCAACCCCATCAGCCAGCACTACCATGGGTGAGAGGGGATCCTGAACTTGCCCAAGATGCCAAAATGCATTTCAGAACTCTGGTCCAAATGAGACTGGAAAGATGGATCTGCACTTGTAATCACAGCATCGCTTCAAAATCTGCCACTTTTGATTGGGTGGATGAAAACACCCCAGTTCCAAGGGAGACTGGACAGGTTCTTAGGAAAAAAAAAAATCTACGGACTGTTTGTGGAAACCACATCTGGCTGAGGAAATCCTGGTGGGGTTGAAACAGTTTGAGAATGGGAAGGAACCTGAGAGAAGTTCCTACACTCTTCCCTAGACGCTTTATTTTGGCAAGTGCTAGAGGCAGGCGACCAGGCTAGATGGCTCTTGTGCCTCACCCGCCATGGCAGCTTCTACATTTCTGGGACAAGGCTTTGCATGCCTTACCCTGATGTCCACCCCGTCTGCACATGAAAAACCAGCCTGCTGCAAACTACTGCCTCATGGCCTGTTTCAGGCAAGAGGTTTCTTTACACTGCGGATGGTTCAGACCTTCAACATGGCAAGAATTTCTTTGGCTCCCTGACAAAACATGTGTCTTACTCTGAATGTCATCACTAACTCATGGCTTGACCTCAGGGAAGTCCATGCATCTATTTTATTTATGTAACAGCCTCACTTACCTATTGCCAGACAGAATAAAAGCAGATTTGAACTTTTATTCACATTGACAATGTTAAAAATTAAAATTATAGGTGATACATCAATGTATTCTCTAAGTTACAAAGTAAATTATTAGTGACACATGGATTTATTTTCATAAGCCCCATCAAGGAAGAAACTTGCCTGTAAATGTGATATTGCGGTAACAAAACGGATTGTAGTTTCACACACCCAGTAAGCCAGCATCTGTCAGATTGGTGACTACCCTCCCAGCCATTTATCCCACCCCCCATGCCTGCTCCCTGCTTGCACCAAAACCCTCCCGGTTTCCTAAAGCTGGGTTTGCTGTGTTGCTGAACCAGCAGCACTGGACAACGGAGACACAAGCTTCCTCCTTAACCTGCTACTGCCTATTCCTCTTTGTACGTGGGAAATCGGGGTTCGATTTTCTCTCTGTACCACAGGAGCTAGCAGCCTGTCCTATCTCCCCCAGCTAACACACTTTTCCGCTCCATGGGAGACTAAATCCTATACCTTCAAGTCTTTTAATTGGCTAAAAGAATAAAACCAGGAGCGATACTGTCAAAGCTGCATTTAGTTTGAATTTTGCTGCCTCTGGACCAACCTGATGAAAGGACTCTTGAGGGTGAAAGTGTGTTGATTTTTCTCAATTATACCAAGTGGCCTAATAAGAGAGATTATCTCTCCCTAGGAATCTTGCCTCTATAATGGCAAAACAACCTGGAAGACCTGCCCTCCTATTACAGACTGAGGGAGGAAGTCCTATCTTACAACACTAATAACCTGGAAGTCAGAGATGTAAAACTGAATCACAGCAACTACAGGAACTGACCACGTGGACCATTTCTCCTCAGTTTGAGAGCAAACAAGGCTCAAGCACCACCACATAAGAAGACACAAAACTTCAAAAAGCAGTAATTAATACATAATAATGTTCTTGTTACGCTGCCTTAATACTTAACTGTATTTTAAATGCAAACTGCCTGTGCTGAAGAAATATGTACAGATTCTTGGTTGTGTTTAATGACAAATAGCCATTTCTGGCCTGATTTTCTAAAGAAGCTGGAGCACCTGACATTACTCTCCCATCTTGACATGTCTCCAGCACTTCAGTTGGTAAGGGTCATGCAGTCACACACGTAACCTCTCTATCAAGGAGGGACCTGGGGCCAAAGGGTCCTGCTTACACAGATGGAGAGGTGCAGATCTGAGCCTGTTCCCAGTGTTAGAACTGCTTGTGCTCTGGATCAGGCTGGAGCTCCCACAGGAAAGCTTTGGCCTGACCAGTGTGTCTTCATACAGTCCAAGCTTTTGTTTCTATGTTCTGCACAGGTAAGAAAGGGCAGGACTGAGCAATCTCCCTCTAACACCAGCAGCAGAGATATCCCAAGGATGAGTTTTCCTCAACAAAAAGGGTAGACGTTTTGAATCAAAGCTGGTAGTACGGACAGAGAGCCCGCTGTTAGTCTCACAGTGTGACTACAGCTACAGAAACTGGGTGACTTGCCCAAGATGATGATGAGTAGCCTTAGCAAAGTGGAAAAAGTGAGCCAACCACCTTTCCCTTAAGAGTCTAACAATGTTTGATTCCATCCCTGCCAGCACCGGGGCACTGGTTCCACCCCAGAGATTGCACCAGAGCACAGCGGACTGAAGTGCTGTGAGTTAGAAGGGGGATATACAACCCTACTCCTCCTGGAGGACCTATAGGAAAGGCATCTCAGGAGTTATTGAACATACCTGGAGCTGCTTCAGTAGTTCACAGCAGGTGAGAGGCAAAAAGAGGAGAGGGAGCTAAGGGAGGCTTCCAACTCACACAGAGATAAGGAGGGTAAGGATTGGGATGGCGACCATGCAGTCAGCAAACACCACGCTCAGAGTATGCAAAACGCAGAAGATCATAATCTGCCAGAAGTAGTTTACTAAACCTACAAAAGCATGGAAAGCAATCTAAACAGCACGGCAGAGGAAACATCTCAGGGATCTGAACTGCTTGCTTTAAGTCTGACAAGCTAATGCTGAGTCTCCAGTGAGTGTAATTAATGATAACAAAGCTCTTCCTACAAAAAAGATCTACTTGCAACAAAACTACTGATGTTATAATAGAGCTTTTTGCTTCTAAAACTGATACAAAGAGCTGACTCTGGCTGCAACCAGTACCCATATCACTAGCTTGTGATGTCCCCTGAGATGAGGCATCACTGTTACAAGTCACCAAAAACTGTACAGACCTTTCCTTGGGAAACTGCAATGTAAAAATCCTTAGTAAATATTAGTGTTTCTAGCACTTCTACAGATTTTTAAGTTCTATGAAAAACAGAGGAATTGAGGATAAAAATGCTTGAATTATACTGACTTGAGAACTTCAGCTTCTTGCTCTGGTCTCAGTCAGAGAGGGGAGAGCAGAATTCAACCCAGAAAACCCCCCATACTTGCCATTTATCTAAGTAACAGATTCCAGCAGAAGTAGTGGCACATGAAATTATCCACACAGACACTTCATCCAGATCCCAGAGAGGCTGGTGGCCAGATTCACTCACCGCTAATGAGAACAACAAGAACCAACTTGATTTTCTGGTTCCATTTTGCTTGACCGTAGACTAAGCAGAACATTTCTTTTTCCCCCTAAGTGAAACACAGGGCCTCAGACAGTAATTTCTCTGAGTTGCTTCTGACCAGGGCTGTAGGAATCAGCAGCCATAGGCTGCAGTTCCACTCCACATGAACAGTGGCAGAAGCCAGACGTCATTCCCTCAAAGAAAGGGCTCAGATGTCTTGCACGCATGACTGTCAGTGCAGGTGGTTTTATGGACTCACTAAGGTCTCCTTTTGAGGAAGACTCTACTAGAACAAGTGTCTACAGCTGAAAGGAAATAGATGTTTTGCAGTGAGAAATACTATCACTTTTCTAAGGCTTTGTATAAAGCTACTTCAGAATCTGCAATACCAAGGAAGGACTTTCCTCACACGGTACTCTTTTCAGTAAATATTCCTTAATTTGCCTTTAATTTGAGCAGTGCCCAAGTCCTTGAACAATAACAGTCTTTCTCCATTTAAGGTTACTCAGATAATTCCAGCATACCCTTCAGAAAAAAGGCAACTAAGGAAAGGTTAAGATACCTTGCAGCAGTGATTCTGTGGCGACGCGCTGCTTCATGACGTGCCTGTCTTCCACTTCACTGTCGGATCCTTCGTCCTCTTGAATCTCTACGTCGGAATCATCGTTATCTGGTTGAAACAAAAGCCGTTGATAAATATCTCAAGCCAACCCACAACTCAGAACAGCAGCTGGATGCAAGAGACGCTAGCAGTCTCTGCCTTTGTTCAAGTCCAAGGCTAATTAAAATGTGGCTGCGGACAGAGCACTGGCCCTGCTGATGAGCACAGGGACACAGCCAACGTCCACATCCTAAGGAAGGCAGACTTCTACACCTAAGTGCCAAAGCAGCATACAATAGAAACAGTTGTCTTGGGACAATCCTCAGATTGTACAGTACAGGCGCTGTTCTAAAAACGGGTAGAATTCTGTTCTTCTGGGTATGAAGCCTACGTGCAGTCAGAAGGTGCAATTTCAGCAACTGATTTAAAGATAAAAATCTTTTAAGGCTTTGGGAAGCGTGGGTTTATTCATACAGCTCAAATTCTTTTACCCTGACATAAGCAGTACCAAAACCCCTCCTCCCCTTAGACTCTTTGCCTTTCATGTTAGAAAAGCACAGTGAGACATCCCTAGATAAATGAAAGCAGTTCCAGCCAAACCCAGGATGGCTGGAGAGATGGAAAAGCTTTCAAGATGCAGAAACTTCTTCCAATATTTTCACAATCTGCCTTTGTTTTCTTCTTCCTATCCAAACTGAAGCCTACTTAGTCCTGTACTGCCACTTCCCCAGTCACCAAACTGGAACAAACCTAAAGGGCTTTGATTAAATTGTCCTCCAGACGTTTGAAAGGATGACAGAGCGTTCAGATGCCTAAAGTGCCTGCAAAGAAAAGGGTAGGCTGTTCTCTCCATTGGCTGTACGAGTCCTTCCTTGAGCTTGACATGCACAATAACCAAACTGATTGTCCTCTGAGAATCTGCTTCAGGTGGCAAGTTGGTGCAGAAGCGTGTGGAAAACTTGGAAAAGGCTCTGCTCCATTTAAAGCTCCTTCTATCCCAACAGCTTCTTCCCTTTCCCCTTGTTCATGCCAGCCTGCTTGTGCAAGCCCCTTGGCTCACTGAGGCCAAGCTCTGCCTTTCAGCTGCTGTCCACTTGCGATTATTTACTTCCCTCTCCAAACATGTGAGCCACATCCTCAGCTCCTGTTACCTTCTGAACTCTTCTCACTCCCGCAGAGATGAGCCCCTCCACGCCAGCTGATCCCACAGCCTACAGGAGCTTATGGAATCAGCCACGCTATGCCAAACCCAACAGGACCCCGTGTGAGGTCGGCACCCATAGCAACAATAGCTGATAATTATTCAGAGAAAATAGGCAATTCTTTCCCAGGTACATTTAATTACACACATGTCTGAGCTGAAAATGGAAATAACTACTTTAATTATGATTAGTAATGAGCTGGCACATCTTTGCAATATTTAATTATGGGACAATATACAAATATTAGACATTTTTCCATAATCTTTTTCATTGCAGTATTAAGTTAATGACAAAATGTAACAGCAAGGGGTGTATCTGGTACCCTGGTAAGATTACCAGGTTCCAACAATGCTAGCTACAATTTCTCTGTGTGTTGCACCTTCTTCTTTGGCAAGTGACGGAATCACTCACTGCTGCGTGACCTGAACCCTCTTTCTGTTTACCTGGTATTCAGGAAAACAAGGTTTTCTTCAGCCCTTACATGGGCAAAGTCCTTGGGAAGAGCCATGTGGAGCCTAAATAAAGGATTCGGGTTCCTGCTCTGTATGTTAAAGAGCAAGACTACCTTGGCTGTGATGGCTGTCACTGCTGCTGCTAAAAGGCTGTTCTTATTTTGTGAGGGTTATTTTTCCCTTCTTTTATTCTTTGGGTTTTTTTGAGCAGCAATTCCTCCCTTGCAGGTTTTGCCACCTGTGCTCCTCCTGTTCTGCAGCACCGCTACCCACAGCTGAGGACGCCGCGTAGGGCCCTTACGAGCACTTTGCCAAACCACTCCTATTTCATCCCCATTAGCGCTTTCTGCTCCTCGCTGGGGTCTCCTGAGCACGAGCCGCCAGCTGAGATGGGGACTAATGGAGCCAGCGCTCTCCGCAGCCAAGGCCAAGTGGCAAACCCAGCTAACGCCACTTTGGGGACGGGACTTACAGCAGAGAAGCAGAGCGATGCGGTTCTGTTCTGCGCCGTGGCAGGGCTGTAATGGGGGCTGTAATGTCTCATAATGTCTCATTTTACTTTTCTGGAAACCTTTTTTTTTTTAAATCTTTTGTGGTAACAGACTCTCAGATACAACATAAAATATATTTCCCTTGGGACAAAGCAGTAATAAGAAGACAAGGCATGACTGGCATCTCCCTTTTGCTGTACGCAGACGTGCTCCTTCCTACCCAGGCTGATGGCTTCATGCTCTCCTGAACCACGTGAACCCTTCCAGCTCCCTGTAGTGCACTCCTGGGCACTCCAGCCATTCCTGACTCATTTCAACTTGCACAAGGAAGCTCATTTCATCATATAATTCCCCACAGTATCTTTCTGTTGGAAAGTGGGACTTGCAGGAAGATCCCACAGTGAGTAAGTGCCCCTGCAATAGAGTGATACCTACTGTGGAGGGAGCATCAATGGCTGGAGGGCCTCAAGCTGCTGCTTTATGAAAGGAAATGGTTTAAACTCAGCTTTTTCACTCTCATCCAGCCCTTTTCTTCTTTTCCTCAGCTTCCTTGCTATTCTCAATCGCTTGTTTCATCACACTCTTGCTTTTATCCTTCTCCCTCACTAACTCAGATGATGTAACTCTCGCCTGTCAGTGCTGAAGTCGCAGTTTTCTGCTGTTCAGCCCAGGCGTGGATGCCACAGACTGCTCTGGCGAGCCTCAGGAAAGCATGTGCTGTGCCCCAGCTTGTCGCTCAGTGTGCTTGGCAAGCCAACCCAACAGCAACTGAATGCCTAGCTTTCATTTACGCCTTTAAAAATCACAGATTGCTTTTCAATACAAATGAAGAGAAGATTAATCATGTGAATTATCAGCATATAAGCTTAACGCATGATTTTTCCTACCAAGTTGTGACTTTGAAATACAACTTGTTACAGATCTATGGCAAGAGTTTGGATTTTCTTTGAATAGCTTAGCTGGGATCCTGATGCACATAACCCAGCACGAAGCATCACTGTGTTGCTATAGCAAATGCACGCCAGAGGATCAGAAAAGTGGCAGCTGCAAATGCAAATTCAGCAACAGTAAACCTGTGCCTCCAAGCCCCCTGCTCACTTGGAAAGACACGGAGCAACTTTTTCATTTACAAAAGCATAAATGCATTGCCCTAACCCAGCTCAGTGGCTGCTGTCACCAAGCCTGGTGGTGTCCATTGCACATGGTCCACATAGAAGTCCAGTCTACAAGCCAAGTTATTCTCAGCTGAGCAGAATTGCGCTGGGCCAAATCCCCAGGGACATGAAAGCAGAATATACTGCTGAAAATTTATTTAAATACATAAGATAAAGACAAGTTGAGTACAGGCTTCTTAGCGGGATTAAACAACAGACCAATCTAATGCTGTTTGTGACCCCTACCTAGAGCGCTACAGGCTTCCACCATCCTACATCCCTCATCGTACATGCCCAGCGTGTCCAGTTTTCACCAAAATATTCTTGGTATTCATAAAAAGGTGACAATACAGAAAGTTTCATTTAACAACATACAGAAGGAAACTACTTGTAGCCCTAGGAGTAGTAACAACCACATCCGTGTAACACATCGTAACAGAAATTACAATGCCACAATTCCAGGGAGGCAAGGAATATTCTCTATGGAGAAAATGCAGATTTTTCTAAGTATCAGCACAAAGCAACAAAGACAATAAAGCATACTGCTACGAATACCCACGTACTAGTACACAGAGTACAGAACACATTCTAATGGAGCTGGCTTATGAGATTTGCATGGGTTTACGTGAAGATTATTTGACTTTTCACAATGAACTGCTATTCAGCAATCCACGTGCCCAAATTCAGGCCAATGCTGGCAGCTTACTGGCGCTTAAGGCTGGTATTTTAACAAGCTCCGGTATTTTTACTACGAAAAGGTAATCAACAGAACGACTCTATAAACTGTGTTGGCCCATTTCCCCACTGCTGTGATTACTGCACAGAGACTACTGGCAAAGCAGCAGACTATCTGAGAGAGAATATACTGGGATTTTGAAATCCCCTTGCCTTACATTTCAACATTCTCATTTCATAAAGGTGGATTTCAGTCAACTAAATTAGTTTCATTTACAGCAGTCCAGCCACATCCTGGTCACAACTGAAAAACACGGCTCTCGGAAGATGCGTTACTCGTTCCAAAGCACACTACTGTTTCCAGAAAAAGCCAGAGCAGATACCTGGACCGATAATACTGTATTTGAATAATTTAATTTTTGGTAATTTGCAACGCTTGAAGGAAAACCAGCATGATCTAATAACTTCCCAGTGATTTCATTACAGATTTGTTAGTTTGCATAAATATTCAAGCAAATGTATCCAACTGTAAAATCAGGTACTGTGGTGAAGATAATGAACACAAAGGACATCGTTTATTGATATGCTTTAGAATTAGATGTAGGTGTTGTTTAGCCTGTTCAATTCCATAATAAAAATAACTGCTTTGAAAACACAGGCACTGGCTCCCCAGCAATTAGTGGATTCAGAAAGATACTGGTTTTGGTGAAAAACCATTACGTGACAAGCAGTCGGGCAACTGACAGCCTCGATCCAAAATAAAATCCATTTTATAAATAGCATGACATTTTAGAACAGGAAAAAACCCCACCAAAAAAAGGGGATTGATTTAATGGAACCAAAGGCAGAGTGAAGTTCGGTTCCCACTTAAAAGCCTCAGACCAACCAAACCCATACTTGTGTCTCCCCAGACCCGGAGTCGCCAGTTGTGTCCCTCAGCCTGCACACGTACAGATGTGCTGCTCTGCAATGAACAGGAAGAAATGCTCCGATATAGAAACGTCAGTAGGAAACATCCTTTGTCCTCAGCACAAAACTGAGATCCTTCATCTGGTCCCTGAGAAAAGTTTGTCCCAGTCCCGAGAGCTTGGATCAAAATCCAAACACCAGTCGCTCCTACTAGCCCCAGAAGAAAGCGTGGATGTCCGGACCTTCGCATACTAATCCTGGGCAGAAAGACCCCAGCAAACACCAACCTGCAGGTTGTAAGGGTCTAAGTGCACCTTCTTACCTCACTTGGTAATGGTGTATTGCTACAGTACCCATTTTTAACAGTAAGGATGATTAACCACTACCCAGGGAAGCAATAGGTCTCTGTCACTTGAAATAATTAAAAATAACTCTCGATGACAAGCTCCATTTAAACTGGGATTTGTAGTTTTGGCACAGGACTAAGTAGCTAAGCTATTTTTTGGCCCATTTTATAGAGGGGTCATATTCAGTGACCATAACTATTTCTAATGATCTTAAAAGCCAAAAATCCATCAAAGTATTATTAAATTAGAACATGAATTTGCAATTATTTAACAAGCAAAACACAAGAGTATCATGGAAGAATTCCAAGTGTCTGTAACAAGAAGATGGATGGCCTGAGCATCCTGCTGGTGACAGTGCTGAGCATTAGCAATATCATCCAGGCATCTTGCCCTCGTGGGAATTACCCAGCAACTCACTGCTACACTTCAAATGCCGCAGTTGTTGCAATGGGACTTTTTATTTATCTGCTGTCAGAGGCTAAAGCATCAGTTCTGGAGGAGAAAGAGTACAGGAGATTCAGTACAGCACCAAACTGCAACAGCGTCACACGATTTGCAATCCAAAGCCCAACATCTATATTTGCTCTGTTTAATTGAGCGAGACCCTAGAGCTGAGCACATTTTGCTTGGCTGCCAGAAGAGAAAGAGTTACCTCAGCAAGAGGAGCTGGCCAAGGAAACACTTGGGTTGTAGCTCGAGCAGAACTGAAGCTCTCCAGGAGCATCAGTCAATCCTGTTGCTATTGCTGAACAGTATCGACATAGTGCAAATTTCAAGGGCTGTGTGACATGGATGTTTCTTCATTGCACAGCCCGAGCAGGAGTAGGCAGGGTGGGCTGACTGCAGCAGCACGCGAGAAAGCGGCACGGTCAAATGCAATTTTACAGCACATACTTTTGCAAATTAAAATCAAATCCTGGGGCATACTGTTAGCCCAAGGAAGTACAGCAAATATTTTGAAAGGCTTATTTTTATATTTTACTTTTTTATATTTTACTTTTTTAAACTTTAGTGATACAGTCTGCTTTTAAATTGACAAAAATATTAAACAAAAAGAACAAGAGAAAACCTGTGTGAAAAAGGGTGTAAAAAAGTGAGAAAAATCTGTAAGTGAAACAAACCCATTAGTGTGAAAAAATGTATTTCAGTCTAGAAACATTTCCACTTGTTATTTTTTGCTCAACAAACATGTTTTTTCAACCTTGGATGATCCTGAAAAACCATTTTAAATTTCTGCTGCGGTCAGTGACCCTCTCCTCTCCCCCCAAACCATTATCAGAGCAACCTTCACCTATCTACACTTGACAATAGTTCTATCGACAGCCTTCCCAGCGCTCAGCCGTACAGCATCTGATGTAATGTTTGAAGAGTCACTGTTCCATTAACCACAAAGGAACCAAGCCCTGAGTTTTAGTCAAATGGCATTTGTTACTTTGCACCAACCTTGGATGTGCCACAGGGGCAGCACACTGTGTGAAAAACAACACCTCGTATAGCGGTTGCTCTAAGAGCATCTCATGTGAAATGAAGATTACGGAAATAACAGCAATTTACTTCCCACTCATCGCAAAAAAACATCTCTATGCTGCTGCAAGTACTCAACTGCCTGTTTTTTCACCATGTAAATAATACTCAAAGCCTGATCTGCCTCTAGAGTTCAACATCTTTACATAATTTAAGAATGGGTTTTCATATAACAGCGTGGGCTTTTCTTCTCTTTTTAGTGCAGTGGTTTTATGGGTTGCTCTGTCAGAAGTACAAGATGATTTGCCATGTATGCTAGTAAAAGAAAAAAAGAACTAGGCTTTTTCTGGATTAGACTAACCATTTTTGCAAATTTGATGTGAGCACCATGACATATCCGTGGGCTTCCTATATTCTTAACACAGACCTGCCCGATGAACCTGAAAAATGAGATTTAGGTTTCTCTGGAGTTAGTTCAGCCTGAAACTCAACTGAGAGCTGACCAGAATTCCTGCAACTTCTGCTGCAGAGAAATGAATTGTTAATTTGCAACCCTTCTTAACAAATTAGCACGAAATAAGGTCAAAGGATCCAGACAATGAGAACTGCATCAATTACGAAGGTAACGCAAAGGTAAGAGTGCTCACCAGGTCAGAATGGACTGGGGGCTGACTTTTATCAGTTAATGGGAATAAATCTATCACCAGATTCCAGCCTGTGCTGTTAGAAGAGCCTCATTAAGTGTTTTGCAGCTCTCAGGGGCAAAATGTAATGTGAGTTAGAGAACCTCCTTGCAGGAGGCACTGGCCCTGTGCTACCCCTCTGTGTAGGAAAGCAGTGAACCTGTTCAATCGAAGCTCATTCCACCACCCCAGACCTTCAAGATTCAGCCAGAGAGTTTTGGGATACTGGGAGATGTCAGGGCAGCCTGCCGAGCTTCCGCTGAGCGGAGCTGCAAGAGGAAGAGGCTAATCCCTTCGTCTCCAGAGCCCGTTGCATGAGCAAGTCAGAGCAGGGTCTGCTTTAACAGTCCTGTGAGCAAGCACAATTGTCTTTGCTGGGTTGAAGGTGCAGACAATGAAGTCCTAAATTTTTTGATAAGCTGAAGATGGAAAAAACCTTAGGATCAAAGCATTTTGCTTTGTGTGTGGGGCATGACCCAAAAATGCAAGTGGAATAAGGAAGTATTTTTTCCTCCCAACACCCACTTTAGAAAGACGTGTCTGACGGTGAAGAACAGCCCCTGTCTCACGTTCCTTGTGCCTGTCTCATTAACAGGACACATCCTGTCTCAGAGGAGGATGCAGCATGCAGTATCTGCAAACACAGGGGCAAGAAGGTTGAACGGCTCAGGCCTGTGGCACTTGACACCATTTCCCCACAATGCTCACAGTACTGTTGATGAAATCACTACCCGCCAGGCCAAGGTCGCAGGGTTCCCAGGAATCCTCTACGGCACAAAACTCCATCCCTTGTCCTGCTGCTTATTTCTAGCGTGAATTTCCCTATTCACTTTTGGAGGGGGCGTTTGGGCAGGCAAAGCTGTTCAGCGATGCTGCAGCCATTCTGCCACTCTTTCTTTGCTTCCTCTTGTGCAAAAAAATGTAATTTTTGGGGGACAAGGATCCTGGGATTAACAGAACCGTTCCGTGAACATATCCCTAACAGGACACTCTGCCATGTAAGACACCAACCTCTGCACTCTCTTACCAAGGCAATCTCTTGGTTTTGAACTGTATAAAGGGCATCATTTAACTAATAACGAGAGGAGGAGAGCGGGGTCTGGTCTGAGGGGAAAGCACAGCCTGGTACCTGATCATTACATGTTAGCAAACCGTGGCCTCGGAGAGCTTCACGACATCCAATAAATTAACCTTGCAGCACTCAGTAATGAAGCCGTGCTCTGTGCTTGTGACTGGGGAAACAGCCTCTGAGAGCCAAATTTATTGTCTCTGTCACACCCCTGCAGACTTCCACACCGCGTGCAGATAAAGGCAGGCTGGTGCTGACAAAGATGACTTGGTTTTCCAAGGTTATGGGACAGTCAAGAAATGAGCCAGCACTGAAAAATAGGATCTTGGTGCTCTTATTGCCAGAATAATTGCTAATTATGACAATTAAGTACTTGAATAAAGATGTATTATGGCAATATTTTTAGGTCATTAAAAGTCATAATCATTAGGTTCTTAGGTGGCAGTTAAATCACTCACTGAAAGGCAAGGTTCATACTATTGCAGAGGTGCAAAACGACAAACAGTTTTCCAAGCGAAAATCCACGGATGAGGAGAAATCAGTTCAGCAAATGTTCATGTTATACTTCATAATGCTAATTACTGGTGACAGATGTTCTTCTCTTGAACTTCTTCACCCTGGAACCTCAGATAGCAGGACCTGGACTTTTTCACTCAAGAAAATACCTCAAACAATTCCACGTTCTTGTAATTTATATAACAAATCTCCTATTTCAGCTAAAAGTTCTTCACTTTTTACTGCACTGACATAAGAAGATGAGATCAAAGATGGGCAGAAATGAGTGAATTTCCTCTTTCATGAGCTTTTTCTGAAAATCTCTGCAAGCAAACAAACTGTGAAGCGCAACTGTTATGTCCTTACTCAATTTCAGCTGTTGCAAACTCTCCCTCTGATCCTAAGAATTAACTTTCCTTTTTAATTTTTTCCCACTACCATATAAAAATGCACATATTGCAAAATTCACAGGGGTATTTAACGAGGAAGTTCTTGCTGATGCTTGGCTCAAAAAGAGCAAAATCTGGTTTGTTAGCTTTCTGCAAAATCTCAAGAGGTTATTATTCCCTTCTGAGCCTCAGTTAGAATTCTAATTAATTAACAGTAAGTTTAGAAAAAAAGAAAAAAACCCACATTTTAATTGCATTCACATTTTGCAGGTACACTAAAACCAAGCAAACGCAAGCAGGCAAAGGTGGACCCCCCTTTGAAGATTACTGATATTAAAGAGGATTTCAAGCTGAGGGTTTTTCATCCTTGGAAGCTACAATCGGATAGAGACTTCACAAAGAACTAATCCGAACACATAACCAAACTCCATGCCATGCAGCGTGGCAGACTAACTGCTGAGGATAGAAATTACACTCCCTTTGCAAGGCACACCAGCACACGTGTAATACGAGGCAGGTGAGCAGTCCCACGGACCAATGCGACTACTCACCTACACGCAAAACTTTTGCTAGGTAGAATCCTCTAATCAAGATTTTCAGCAAACAACCCTTTCCTCAGCAATCCCACCGTGCTGGGACAAGTGCCGTGCCCACAGCTAGCCTGGATGGGCTCAGAGAATATAAAACAAAGCCTAAAATCTGCTCACTGCAATTGCACAGCACATTTAGTTGATGAGTCTCTCCATCCCTCAGCACTGTGAGTAAAATTTACAAGGCAGAGGTGCGTTTCACAGAGGTTACGCTCCCTGTTTCACTGTTGTCCTTTTCAAGTTATTATCCTTCCACTTTTTTAATACAGCCTGTTGACTCCGTGTCTCTCCATGTCTGCTTCATGCTTCTAAGTGGATACTTACACATGAAGTAGCCTGTACCTAACGATTTTTCTGCTAACACAAGCAGCATAGAAGCCCCACTTACTTCCACTCTTAAGCAGGTGCTGCTCCTCTTCCTTCAGCCTGTTCTGCATAAGACGCAACATGCTTGCTGCTTCCTGTAAGAGGTGAAAACAATGGAATTAGAAAGGCTGCCACACTGCTCAGTCAAGTAGCAAACTGGATGGTCCTACTACAGTAGTTATGGGCACTCAGGTAGAATGAGAATAGAAAATTTCAGCATTCAAGATCTTTTAGGGAAAAAATGTCTCAATTAAAACATGGAAACTCCTACTTGCTTTGCCCATGAGGTCAGCATATAAAGCCTACCTATAGCCAGGAAAAACGGTGCATAGAAAATCAACCATGCATTCCCACGGGCAGCAGCCTCACTTGTCACACTGAAAAGGAGTTCACTTGTCCCCGAGAAAATGACTGCCATTACAGAGTGAAAAGGGCTTCCTTTGGAAAGCAGTCTTTGGTAGCTGTTTTCAACCAATACTCCATTAAACACCAGAAATGGCTGCAGCTTCATGACATGCAAACCAAACCAGAATAAACTCACTCACTTCCACGCACACAAACAAAACGGGAGTGACAAGCCCTACCAATAAGCTGGAGAAATATGGCCATATACTGCACTACAGCAGTCAGGTACAAAGAAGAACCATGCCAGTAAGACTGTACAAGGTTGGTTGTTGCTCTTCTTTTTTGAATATAGCAGGTTGTTAGCGAAAAAAACATTCAAATGAAGGCCAGTGATAATAGAAGATGTTACAAAAAGGCCCCCACAGGGACTTACAGAACCTAAGTCTTGCACAGTCAACCGAGTAAGAAACGTGACAGCTCAGAAGGGAAGAAGCAGGCTGTTGGTAGGGGGGCAGTGGCAGTTAAGACAGGCATTCTTATTCCAGCATAATGGATTAGTAAGAAAACGTGGCTGGCTCGGTAGACAGTTAACTGATGAGAGTGATTTTAATCTAGGATGCATGCACCCGCAGAACATCACAGGCCAGGCAGACTAAAGGGACTATTTGATTGCTGAACACCACAAAGCAATTGCAGAAGATGTTTTGCTGAGTTTGTGAAGTTCTCCATCCAGTTAGGACTAAAATCTAGCAAAGACACCAAGAGACTGAATTTTAGGAACTAAAGTTTGCTATTCCAATAGCGGCACCTGACACAGGTATTTGTAATGACATCTAGTTTAAATTTGAATAATGGTGAATAGCAAACTTACCAATCAATAGAGTATGTAAGGTGTGAGTGCACAGAATCAGATTCAGATAGAACCTACAATACTAGACAGGCAGCAAACAACTGATGGAAGGACTTAACTACCAATTTTGTAGTTTTAGTCTCTTCTAAAATTCCAGTCAAGCATGACAAGCAGATGGGAACGCTAATTAATTGCGGATTGAACTCAGATTTTTCTGAGTCTTTGATTTTTCTCTGCAAAATATGGATATAATTAAAAACACCAGTTGCTTTGGCATGGTCAAATCTGCACATTCACAGCGCATTTGTGCAAAGGAAGCATGGACTCAGTTGGAATATCCAAGGGACAAAGGGAAGAAAGTAGGAAAAGCATATGCAAATGGTTGAACGGCAGGCAATCTTTTCAAGCTTTGCGGCAGAAACGCGTCTCCGCAGGTATGGCAATAGTGTGCTAGCTGAGAAAGGAACATCACCTCCCACCGACCTCTAGGCAGCTGCAAACCACTGAGTCCCATCCAGCACGCAGGGAAGTCACTGGAAACAGACTGGGGGACTGGCTTGCATCATGCATCACACCTTGGCATAAATGTCGGTGACTTAGGAGTTGAAATGCATGCTGGAAAAGCTGGCACAGATGATGCTTACGGGTGGTAAGGGGAAGTGACAAAAGTCACCCGTATCTGGTGAGAAACCCGTTGGCTTTGGACAACCTCGCAAAGCATCTGCCCCACTAACTCTCCAGTACTAATAGAGACAACGGCCTCACAGATGCTAGAAGACTGCTAACAATTGCTTGGGACTGTAGAAATAACCCTGCAAGGCATATAGAAAATAGCTTAACAAAGAGAAATAACACTGCAGGCCCGACAGCTTACAGGGCTATAAAGAAGAAAGGTCATGATGCAAAATCATAATGAATGAGACAGTTGCAGCAAATTGCAACAACAGAAACTACTGAAATCCCTGAAGTGATGGATATATATTCTGCAGGGACAAGCTAATTCCATCTGCCAGAATGAGGAAGGAAAAGACACCAGCATATTTTTACAAGTTGTTTCACATAGGTTCAGAACATTTCAAACACTCTATTTAGGAAACTGGTCTTTTTTATTAATTCTCTCTGTAAGTAACAAATGACCAGTGAGGACAGAAGAGCGTGATTAAAGGGAATGGAACATGCAAGGATGCAGATGACCTCCACAGAGCAGCAGCACATCTGCGCGCTGCCTGCCAAGCCGCACAGCTCATTCACTGCTCACTGAGCTGGTTACCATGTCACCGCGCTGTCAGCAAAGCCTAACACAGGCTGATGAAAGTCGAAATGGATGCGGACGTGAGGCAAAACTTTCAGAGGTTTCTGCCTACCAGTCTCTTCGGGCTCTGTAGCACATGCCCATTCCAAGACCTTCCTCTGCAACAGTAGGTCCCAGCATTTTCTGGCTGAGCCTTAAAATTGTCGTCTTCTTTCCCCACCTCTTCCACCCTATCTGGTTTCTCCCAATCAGTCATAAGGTTTAAAGATGGTAATTGATTTAAACAATTGCCCCTGGCCCCTGCAAACATTTACAATACAGCCTCCCCATTGCTATGTGTTTGGGACAAATGGAGTGGGTGAGGGATCAATGACCCTCCTGAATCTCAACCCCACTGCCTGCTGCAGCCTACATAGTGCTGAGGGCAAAGAAAATCTACAGGGAGGAAAAAAACAAGGAAAGGATATTTCCCCAAATGTCACGGGATCAAATTTATAAATACAGAAAACATTTTTAAAGTGTTCACTGATCGGTGAAATAACGGGTACGGACATCATCATGGCCTAATAGTGTCATTCCAGGCACACGGCTGAAGCTGGCAGTTCAGTTCAGGCAAACGAGCAGTCACCCTCCCCTGCACCCTGGGCCACTCGCTCCATCCCTGTTATCGCCCTCCTGATCTGGTGCAAGCATTCGTGCAGCTACACAAAAAACTAATCCACCAATCCAAAATGATGCCAGGCGATTTCTCCGCTGCAGTTCAGTACGTGGCTACACTAATTCTCGACTGGCACAGTGGGGGACGGGGCATTGCAGCTGGGGGAAAAACAGCAGCAGCAAGAAGATGGGTACTGTTTGTTTCCACTTCAGTGCTGGTTTGTGGACTAAAAATTCAAAAGAAATGAAGGCTAAGAAAATGCTTTGACCATACAGATAAGCCACTTTCCCACCTTTCCTCTAGCCTCTTATTTGTGCTGCTGCCAGCAGCTCAGCTGACCCCATAGCAAGCCAGCCCAGAGTTAACCAGCAGGAAAAATCTTAATTTTCTACTGGTTTAGGTTTCTGGATAGCTCAATGCCCAGCGAGTGAAATGCTGCTGTCAGCCCAAGGGAGCTGCTGATACCGTACAACACCATCCCTTTCAACTGCACCCCATCACCCCATCAGTTTGCTGCCAGACTACCCTCTGCAAAAGCTTATGAAAAATTGCAGCAAAAACTGTTTCAAACAGGCAGCCTCAAAACAGCTGGAACCGGGAGAGCATCAGTTAAGTGCTGTTTATAGTCCTTAGCATGTAAGATCTTCAAAGGAGCGGGCTCCTCTTTCTCCCTGCTGCTTTTAACGACTGCAATCATCAGGCTGCATTCTTTGGCTTGACCCGCTTCCACCTTCACTGCAGACACCCCTCCCCACATTTCACATTATCTTAACAGATGAGATTTATACCAGCTCAGTGAAAACAAGACCATGCTAATCGGAGATGTTTTTCCCTTTTAGCCTGGCCACTCCTGTGTGACCCAGGGCTTCTGAAATGTGACAACGGAGAAGAGCTAAGGGCGTGAGGACCACAACCCCACAGATGCTTTTTCAACACAGGGTGTCATAAAATGGACTTCAACAGACCAGCACTCTGCCCAGGACAACAGTCAGGTTTTCTGCGCAGAGTGGCAGAGCGACAGCTCCACGGAACAAGAGATGTGGCCTTGACCTCATGAAGCACTCGCCAGGAACGGCCTGGGTGCCTCCGGATGCCGTATGAGCATGAGCCAACGTTTAAGCACCCTGTTCAGTCTCTGCAGTAAACAAACAAGGCTGAAATAATGCAGGCAAACAGTGCCTGCATCAGACTACAAGAGAATTTTACCCAAATTAAGTGGCAGCATACACTGTGGAACCACAGTGTCAAATTAACACAATTAAAGTGCCAATTAGCACAAAATCAGAGCTGGCCTGACCTGTCAGAGGGGGCTTCCAGGACACCAGAGATTATTGAGGCTGAAAATCCTGCTTTAGAGGCAGAGAGAGCTCTGCTGAGATGGAACTTCTCTTGCCTCATGTGGCCTTCCCTAGGTGTAAATCTGCCCTTTAATCAAATCTATCGCTTTGCAGCCAGCCTAGTGAGACGGCAGTTAGGCAGGACTTTGTTGCTAACACTCAGACCCGCAGAACAACCCCATCTCCAAGGTACCTCTGGAAGTGCCCAGTCCAACCTCCAAAAAAAGGATCAGACCACAGTGCTCAGGGCTTGAGCTAGTTGGGTCTTAAAATCCTCCAGGGAGAGAGACTGACCAACCTGTCTGGGCGACCTGTTCCAATTAGCCAAACAGTGGAACAGTTTCCTTGTAGCAACTCACAACTATTTTTCATTGCTAGTAATTTGTCCGTGTCTTTTAGCCTGTAAGAGTTCAGCACCCCCCAGTCGCCAGTTATGTCACTCGTTTTCCACAGCCTCACCTTGTGCCAGGGAAACAAAAGGTCCGTGTACAATCGGGAGCAATGGGAATTAAAGTGGCCTTTTGTCGACACACTAGGACAAACAAAGGCTTTAAAACAAGTAAGTTTCACTTACGGCTATAATCAACTGTGCCCAACTCAGCAAGAATGTTACCCGTCTTCTACAGGACACTGAATGCACTAAAGACACATGCACAGTTTTTGTAGAAAGGAGTTTGAACGGGCACAGAAACATTCTGTATCTCAATCTACTTTAATTGGCAAAGCAGATGGTTTTACACTGCATATCTGACGATGGAAGTCTCTGGAAAACTGCAATAAAACAAAACACACGGCTCTTTGGCAGAATGTTGTACTATAACTATTGCTCTACAGACAAGTAACACGTCACCGAGAGTTCCTACAGCAGGGGCAGCAGGAGGCGGCTTTGAAAACCTTTCCACAGAAAGCTATACGAAAGCAGAGCCTGAGAAAAGCTCTTTCACTTATTCGCTATTTTTTATAATTTCTTCGAGGGAAGGGCTACTGAACAGCATGCAGTTACAACTACGTGCAAACTCCACACAACTCTGTGCAGGGTCTGGGGTGATGGGGAGGTTGCTTGGGGGCTGTTTTGTTTTTCCAGCAGAGGCCAATATGCCACCATGGAGAACATCCTCCAGCAGCAGACCCACAGACATCTCAGCGTCTCACTCAGGGCAAGAGATCCAGGATTTCACTAAGTCCCATAACTTACCAACTGCCACTCCTTTATGATATACCTAATGCTGCTGAGTATTGTTTTAAACAATAAAATCAAGTTGCTGAACTCAGGTGATTGAAGACAACTCTGCCCCTGCAGACTGCAAAGCAGCAAGGCTAAAAAGCAGAAAGAAGAACAAAAATGATGCATCATTTGATAATTTAAAATATCTCATTTAAATTTCTGCTTTAAAGTAAACCTCAAAAACTTTTCCTCGTTGGGAAAGCTGTGGAGAAAACACTAGCGGGATTTTGAATGCAAAGAATTTGTGCCCTGGAGCCAGCTGGCAGACAACACTGTTACCACTGAGTAGGAAGGAAAGAAATTGGGAAAACAGGAAAGAACAACAGGATAACAACTGGAGCTTGCTGTCCTTTTGTGTTCAGATGCTAACATTTCGATTTCTGCCCAGGCTATTTCTTCTGTTGGCAGACATCCTCCTGAGCCCAGAAATGTCTCTAGACATTTCTACATATGAACTTTACATCTTAGTGAGGGAAAACAGTATTTCCTTCTGGGTTTCTCTTTTCCCAGTGACGTGCTGGAGAACAGTGGTAATCCTACTGCTCTGTAGCACACTTAGAGTGGACCAATTTGAGGACAGATTGCACCGCCTCATCTTCACCTTGCCTATTAATCTCAGCAGCCGTTTCTTGCCTTGTTACAGAACAAAGCAGCTGAGATTAGCTCTTTCCACACGCACACAATGAGATTTGATTTTCATAATAAGAGTGTTGCCACTCATTCGGCAGGGGTGAGCTATAAGGACAAGGAGAAATTGCGTGGTGCCTGAACAGAGAGTGTGACAGTACTCTTAATAAGAGGAAGCCTGCTAGGTACAACAGAAAGGTAAGCGAACACAACACTGAGGTTGCTCAGTCAAAGTTCGTGATAGCGTGGGGTGCCAACCTACCCAGAGCTGCTCTTGAGGAACAGAAGATGATGCTTCGTATCATGCTGAACTATATTAAATACCTCACCCTAAATTCACGTCCAGCTTTATGAACTGGAAGATAGCCATAGTTATGCTTCACTAAAAGTGACTGCAATGCCATAGGGATTCTTCCCTTTTTCTTCTGTTGAGGAATGAAGACTCTGCGAGAGGTAAGATCCATCTGATAAAGCAGGGCAGGAGAATGTTTACCTTGCAGGCTTGTTAACCTATGAGGAAGGCTTCAAACTAGGTCTGTCAGGGAACGTTGACAATGACAGTGAAGTGGGAGCATTGTGAACAGTGAAGGGGAGGCTGAGGTATGTTCCTTGTGAAGGCTGCACGAGCTGGAGCCCACCTCAAGTGCCCATGCACAAGCACACACATTGTAGGAAACAAACCAGGAGCATAGGTTTGAGCCCATGGGGATTACAGATATATGGTGGGACAGGTTCTGTGTTTGGGGTCTGCACTAGGTGGATACAGGCACTGTAGAAAGGAGAGGGAAGCGAGGAGGATGAGGAGCTGATCCCTCTGCAGAAGAGCAGCCTGACTGCGCTGAACATTGCCTTGGGATCAGTGATGGGCCCTTGGAGAGGCTACAGTTAAGGATCAGAGGACATACTGCTGACCTATAAAACAACACAGATCATGCCGCAGAAACTACTATTAATTTTAACCTTGAACTTCAAAAAGCTTATGCTTAGCAGATGATCTCACTGCAGTAGAAAACACAATCCAAAAGACACAGCTGGCTACTGACTACCAGGGGGGTCACTTGGCTGCCCATCTCAAGTCTATAGTCATTTAACTGGGACTTTGGTTTGTCTACAAATATTACTAAAACTGAAAACCAAAATTTCCTTTCCCTATCACATGATGTTGCACTCCTTAAGCAGTGTAGAACCACAGCAAAACTGGCTTACAGCTCCTTAGAGCCAGCAATAAAGCAGGACCCTGGCCTTCCGACAGAGATGTTTTGCATCTAGAGGTTATTCTTCTTTGATGATGATGCCACGTCAGCAGCTAAGAAGTGTTATCATAGAATCATAGAATGGTTAGGGGTGGCAGGGACCTTAAAGATCATCTAGTTCCACCCCCCCTGCCATGGGCAGGGACACCTTGCACTAGACCAGGTTGCTCCAAGCCACATCCAGCCTGGCCTTGAAGACATCCAGGGATGGGGCATCCACAACACCTCTGGGCAACCTGTTCCAGTGCCTCACCACCCTCTCTGTGAAGAATTTCTTCCTGACATCTAATCTAAACCTCCCTGATTTCAACTTATACCCATTACCCCTTGTCCTATCACTACAGGTCCTTGTAAAAAGCCATCTCCCAGCACCCTTGTAGGCACCCTTCAGATACTGGAAAGCTGCAATGAGGTCTCCTCGGAGCCTCCTCTTCTCCAGGCTGAACAAGCCCAGTTCTCGCAGCCTTTCGTCATAGGAGAGGTGCTCCAGCCCTCTGATCATCTTCGTGGCCTCCTCTGGACTCGCTCCAAGTGGTCAATATCCTTCTGATGTTGGGGGCTCCACAGCTGGACGCAGCACTCCAGGTGGGGTCTCACCAGAGCAGAGTAGAGGGGCAGAATCCCCTCCCTCGACCTGCTGGCCACACCTCTCCGGATACAGCCCAGGATACTGTGATATCACTGTGATAGAGCTGTCTGATGAATACAGAAGCAGTAAACTCCCTCAACTTCCCCAAAGCACAGTCCTTTGGAGAATGTGGTCTCAAACAAACGATCCACTGTTCAGATACAGAGTTCTGCAGCAGAAAAGAAAGCACAGACTTTTTCTAGCAGATTCCCTGGATCCCTCAGCAAGGTTCATACCAATAAATATTCAGCTTTTACAGACATTTATACATCTTAACCCTTTGGGTATGAGGAACATCTCAAAACCATCACCACTGGCTGTTTCAACCTTTTTAGAGGTCATCCTTCCAGTGGAGGAGCACACACTGAATGAATTGGAAATCATCAGCCCCTCTTACAAGACCATCTGTCTCCTCCTTATTCTCATTATTCCCTTCTTCTCCCTTGCTTTCATGTGCTGAAAAAGTCATCGCCTCTCATCATTAATAGTCACTTGGCAGTAATCATTTCTATTGAAACACTTAAAACATACTTGAGAATATTTTAGATAGTTAACTGATACTCCTCAGCAGTTCACCAGTTGTTACCATAATACTGGCACCATCAGTGTCGGTGGAAGGGGATGGGGATTAACTTCTGCTGTAGTATCATTTTAAATTATTCATTTGATTCATTGCCCTTCTTCAGAGCAAG
Source organism: Eurypyga helias (assembly GCF_000690775.1). NCBI lineage: Eukaryota > Metazoa > Chordata > Aves > Eurypygiformes > Eurypygidae > Eurypyga > Eurypyga helias. Next base: position 51,016 of record NW_010245723.1, read on the forward strand.
TTTTTTATCCTGAAACTCGTTTTTCACCTTGAAACCCTATGTCCCAGCTAGCCACTACCTGTCACTGATGTATCTATCTAGAATCAAATTCTACTGAAAACCAGCAGATCTTATGCTTCTTTACAATAAGATTACACTTTTTCCTCTGTGAAACCCTGTGTTTTGCTGCTTCTTGTGGGAGAAGTGTTCACTGTAATAGACACAGTAAAAGTACTTCAATAAACAGGGCAGAAGAGCGTTAGTCATTCAGGCTTACAGAATAATACTTATCCAAGTGAGACACCAAATCTGACTTTGTACTGAAAGAGACTCACAGCAGAAGCACAAAGACCAAACGCGTTCGTGTTGGTCAGCTCACAGTACACAGGCACCACAGCACGCAGCATCCTCCCCCAGTAAACACTGATCCACCAACTTCAGCCACCACATTTAGCAAAATAAGCAATTCGATCTCTTAGAGCACTACTGAAGTGCACTTTCATCAACAAAAGTAACAGAAATACCTCAAAAGTTTCTTGAGACGTTTATGTTTTCAAGGAAATATGTGGTATTAACTAACCTCCATTCACACTGGCATGAAAATCAGGCAAAAAGTTAAAATGTTTTCTAATGTAAATGACGTGTATCATAAAGGAAAGCTATCATAGTAAAAAATCTCGCATGGACTCTTGTGACAACTTTCTTTTGGGGAAAAGTCTTTAGGAAGGTAAACTGCTCTTGGGGGTGGTGTGCGAAGGAGGAGCAAGGAACAGGGTGCCCAGCTGAGACCTGGCATGGGGTGTGGGAGCAGCAGAAGGTGGAGAGAAGAAAAGATGCAATTTATGGCTTAGGATACCTACACTGATGCTATTCTTATGTAGCAGCTCTTAATGGTACCACGCTCAGGCTACATGAAGCCAGACAGTGAAGTGTGTTCTAAAAACATACATAAAGTAACAGGATGCAACTTTTGATGCAATATAAAGGCTTTCTGAACAGGTTACTACACTTTTTTCTGTGCCTACACGCTGCACATTTTCCATTAGAACGGTCAAACAGTGAGCAACTTGCCCAAATAGGCTGCGTAGTCCCTGTGTTTTCAAGACTGGACTGGGTAAACTCTTGAGCAACGGGGACTGATGTCACAGCTGACCTTGCTCTGAACAGAACTAGTCCGTGAATCAGTGACCAAGAAAGCAGGTTTAAAAGTTATTTAGCTATTTTGAATGGTCTTCTATTAAAAAAAAAAAACAACCAATCAAACAAAAAAACTAACCCAAAACATTCCACCTAACTCCTCTCCACTGCTGTACTCCTTTGGGCTCTGCATTAGGATGCATGGTAGTCCAAGGAATTTGACATAAGATACACGAAAGCTCCCAGAAAGGATAACAATCCAGGTCTTTGCAACATTCCCCTTTCCTCTTGAGCTCTGATGATTAGGATCCCTGCTTGCATGCACACATGCACCCTGTTTTCACTACTCCCCAGGCCAGCCAGTTCTCCTCCACACCTACATATGCATTTTGCACGAATGCATATGTACGAATTTTTGCACGAATGCACGAAATTTTGCACATTTTTGGTACGAATCCTTTCTTTTCAGACTGATGTAACTTTTCCCTTGACTATCTCCACCCATTCAACAATAATGGGAAAGAGGCACCATAAATATGGAGAAGCCTTCATAAAAACAGATGACATATGCCAAAGGCTTCTGCTGAACTGCTTTTCCAACACTGCTCCTGTGCTGTGCCAGCAACGAGAGCTGTCTCATTATTCACAGGAATTAGGCCACTTTGAGAGTGAGGAGCTTTGTGCTGTCATGATTCATCACAACAAGTACCAGCACAGATTTCTTTCAGTTGGTTAAAGCACCGTAGGGATCCTGCTTACATCTAGCATGGTTACGCTAGACTAAGGTTTTCCTTTCAGATTCAGCAAGAAGCAGATTCAATAAAGCTGGCCAGAAGCTTGAAGTCAAATCCCCCACGAGATGTAAGAAATGCTCCTGAACCATCCAGGAACCACAGGTCAGAGCCAAGGGAGCAGAATATCAGAGGTAACACAGCACTGAGCACACTGCAGGGGATTTATGTGACTGTCTACAATGGGGCATAGCTCAAGAGGATTGTGAAGAGACAGAAGACAAACGGATCGGTGCTGGCACGGGCTGCAACATGAGACTAGTCGAGATGGCAGGCCTTGAAATCATGCCCAGAACTAAGAAAAAAGAAGAAAACCAAAAAAGGACCCAGACCAACATTTTCTACCCACAATTTTCCAGTTAAAATGCTTTCATACTAGAAGGTTCAAGTCAGCACTAGCACTCAGGAATTCACTACTGCCTAAAATAACGTGGCATAGGATGGACTCTATCCTGTAAATCAAATGTATTCATCATTAGATATAATGCAAATTTACCTTAACGACGACTCCTCTCCATTTTTCCTATTTGCTTTTGTGGAAGATATGAATTATAATGACTCACTAACAGCTCATTGAGCATTCCCTTCATGTATTACATTTTTATTGTACCAAGCTTACAAGAGATATTGGCTGGATCTGTGATTTATTTGAATTAATGTACAATTCTGTAATGTAAACCTGAGGTCAGTTTGCAGTGTCTGAAGAAATTATCATCCAAATTATTATTGACTGGAAGTCAGTAGTCACAGCCCTGTCTTGTTCACCGCCATAAAGCAGCCACTGCCACATCACTGCTAGAATCTAACGTCAGAATTAGCCTCTCCCTGCATCACCGGTAGCACAAACCCTGAAGTGTTCGAAGGGGAGTCAGGATCTTCCGCTCTTTTCAAGGAAAGTGTTTAATATAATAAAGAGTAGTTGTTCTTGGTGAACTTGATGGTTCTAGGAACGGTAACGGAACCTGCTGCCTTCCATCTTGAGATCAATTAGCTCCAAGACAGCCCATGTTCCTCAGCGGAGAATCTCTTCTACAGGCAGCTGACACACACTTCAGTTTATTTCTTACCTCTCACCAGGCAAGTCCCAAATTAAGAGGCAGCACCAGCAAGCCTCTTGACCAGTCTTGCTAGAGCCTTTGCACAGGAATCAGAGACCTGGGTTTTACCATTTCTCCACCTTGCTGGTGCAGTTCTGCCACAACAACTATCCTAGAGGTCTACTGTTCATACGTACATGGTGTTTAGCTTTCATATGTTCCACAGAATTGAACTAGAAATGGTTTCTATGCAGCTAGAAAACTGAAAATTGTTTTACTATTTATCATTTAAAACCTCAAACTCGATAGTTTTTCATGTTATGAGATTACCCACACTTGTGCAAATCAAAATGCTGGTCTCATGGCTACTTTTCTCTGCTGCTAAGTACCTTGTGCAATAGCAGAGCATAAACCTCCTAAATGTCACATACCTTATTTTAACATTACCTACTTATGCCACTTGCTGCACATCACTTGCAAAACATCAGTCCCAAAATAAGAGTTATTTTGACTTACTTCTTTCAACCAACTCCTTAGTTTTTCATCACCTAATAAAAGGTTTCTCAATGATATTTATGTGTTGATCTCTGGGGGAAAAAACCCACAAACCCGATCTGATTTATCAATGTTGCTTCAAGGGACCTGATGGTCTCCTGCTCCGAGCGAATTTCAAGCTAGAATTCCGTTACGTAATTCACACATCTAAAGTAGTTGTGAATATTCAAAAGCGTGCTGCAGGCTGACAGGAAAGGCAGAAAGACCGTATTATGAACAATCCACGTATTCCATCTGCTTACAAAGCAAATATTTAAATCCCAAGAGGCAGTATGTTCAGAATGCACTAAATGGACCCTGTTTTCAGGCAATGTTTCTTCTGGAGCCGAGTCACTGCAGAAGTTCAGTGAGAAAACTTGAGAATGGAAAGTATGAGAGACCAGAAACTCTCTGATCTCCACTGATGAAGATCGTTTCTGGATCCCCAAACTACACTATCAGTGAGAGCCATTACATCTCATACCTCTCAGGAGCAATTCCTGGCAAGACAGAGAAACTCACCCAGACTTACTTCTCTGCAGAACTTAGTAGATTCTCTCCCTGTGTTCCTTCCCCAACCACAGAGTATTTCATATAGAACAGAATTAGTGCGGTTTTACGACAGCACAAGAAAGAACTAGATGGGGTGGCCTACGCAGGGGGTCCGTATCTAGACAGAGCAACAAGACCTGATGCACAAGGAACCTCTTTACCTCTTCCGCTATGGAATTCATGGGTTGCTGAAGTCAGAACAGGAATGTTTCCATGGGTTGGAGGAACTCAGAAGTGATGATTAGAGTTGTAATCAACCCTTGTTCGAGCTCTAGGTCTGTGAAAAGCTAAGTTCTAGAGTCTGTCTGACATGAAGAACTGGAAGCTGTGAGTCAAATTACCCCTGCGCTGGGATCGTAAGGCAAGCTTGTCCACTCATGACACAGATGTCAACATAATCCTGACAAATACGTGGATCCTCGAGCACTGAGCTGACAGATCTGACCGAGATCGATTGGGCTGATCTCAGCGGTTTTCATTTCCCAACAAGTTTCCCTATAACTTTAGGTGGGAGACAGTATCAATAAAGCACCAGGAACAGGGATGCACACAACTATGTCAGGGCATTCGGAGGTAGGTTTGAGGGTCTAGACCCCGTTGCCATGGTATTGGTAGGGGATTGCAGATTTTTATTTCAGTGCAATGAAAGCAACAGCAACGCTTCCATCTTTTCTAACATGATCTTCACGTGTCCTCCCACCTCTTCTCTATCTCCATCTCCTTTTGTGTGACGATCAGGCCAGCAATTTCCTCTGTCCTTTTCTCCTAGGCTCCATTGGCCCCACTCTCTCCCTGTGCATTCCCTTCCTCCTCCTGTATTTTTTCCCCACATTTCTCCATTATGGGATTTGCATGTCTCAGCGCTCCAATATTCTCATACTTGTACACCAGACTAAGTGCCAAAATAGAAGCAATCAACAAATAAGATGCCCTCGCTTACTTTTACATCTGATATTCAACATAATTCCATATCACTGGACCAGGAGTGCTCTCTTGGTGCCTATAAAAACGTTACCAAACAGTCATAATTCAAATGTACATTAGCTACAAGATTAAAGACTGCAACCAACCGCTTTTCCTATTAACCTTCTGTCTGGCCATTTCAGTAAGCAGACATCGCAGTGGGAATGTCTAGATTTAATATTTCAAATGGGATAGCTCTATGCAGAAAGACAGGAAAAGCAGCAGAACCAAGGAGTATCTCAGAGTGCAGCAGAACTCAGATATCCCCATCATGTGCATACTCAGAATAAAGCACCTGCTTCAGGTATGGAGCTCTGATTAAAAAAACGTTAATGAAGAGGAGATTTTAATTGGGGAGAGTGGGTTGCAAAGGGAAATTCACAATACAGTCTGGTTATTTGGCTTTTCCTTGCTTAATCATGACGGACTGCTGACTGATAGTAATATCATGATGATGAAAAGAAAAATAGTTTAAGCAATCCCAAATCAAAGATAATGACTGAGAGGTTTACAGCATCCTCTTCCCTGTGTTCACTACTTCACGGTATTCCTTAGTTGAGATTTCACAGCACCAGCATAAAAGCAGTCTTAAAATACCTTAGGAGCAAGTAGCTGAAGAAGAAAGTACCTCAGGGATGACCTCTGAGAAGCACAAGAAAGAACATGCCTGATAGAGAAAAGGCAAATCCTAAAGGATATTGCCAAGTTGTTCTGGCATTACACAAACAAGTTTGTGTTGTCCTTTAAAAGAGAGGCATTCATTTATAGTCCATAGAAAATTTCAACCCCCAAATCTGAAAACCCTGAAATTTTGATTTGTAGAGCAACCAAAGTTCTAATAGCTTTCATGTCTTAAACATCAGAAACAATTTCATCTTAAAAGCAGGATAAAAATTAATGAAGTGTGCTGAATCTTTATACAAAGTAGAAAAATAAGAACAAATCTTTGAGGAGACAAGGCACATAAATCCCTGCTTCTGCAGAGAAATGCAAGAAGATGGATTAATTCCACAAGCAGCAGCACAAGAGAACAGAAGCAGAATAAAAGAGGTGGCTGAAAATGAAAAAGGCTATGGAAACTGCAAAGACAAAAGACCCTTATTTTAAATTCCTCAAACCCAACAAGAAGTAGTGCATGACAGTTTGTCAATACGGGTGCGAAACTCACTCGGAGAGTCCTGTGAGGACTTCTGACATCTCCACAAACAAGAGTTGATAACAGTAAAATAATTCCATATTTTTCATACATTTCAAAGGGCTTCCACATCAAAGGGGCAGGTGCTCTGCAGGCGGTAACTTCATCATCAATTAACAGTTCCGTTCTGGCAATTCATTCGCTTCAGTCTCAGCACCAAGCCTTTGAGTTCCTTTTAACCCATCAGTCCAGCGCCTGGCAGGAGACTCCCGCCAACTGCTCCCCAACCACCGCTCCCTATTATTATGGACACTGGGAGGCAGAAGGGACAGAAAGCTCGAGACGACAACAGGAGCTACAGAGCGCTCCTCTCCATGCAACTGTACACCTACCACGCGGAAGAAACAACAAAATCCCCACAAACGACCAGCACTGCATTCTGGAAAGGCCGGAGTGCTTCAACTGCTCAATGTCACTTAATTAAAACTGTGTGCTTGGGTACAATCTTTAAATCACTTTTCTAATTAGGAAATGCTCTCTGGCCCAGGTCATTAGCTGTGCAACGTCAGCAGGGTACTAAAACAGCTTGGAGTCTAAGTGCACTAGAGATTAGTCTTGTTATTCAGCAACGCTCTCTCAATCAGAACGAAAATTCCTCCTAAAAACATGCACCTACTCAAGGAAAGGGGCCCAGGAATCAGTCCACAGCACTGAACAGCACACGGAGTGCTGGATTAATCTAATTACACTGCTGTCGTGTTTTCCTGGCAAGCTATTTAACAAAATACACAGCGATGATAAAAGGACTGACTCTCATTTCCACTGCAGAAGATAATTAAGATTTGTTTGGTGGAATAAAAGACAAATCAGGGTTGAAAAAAAACCTACATAAACCTCAGTGGTTTTTGACTGTTAGAGAGTGTGTATTAAAATGGATTAAATGTAATTATCCTAGTTACTTTTTTCTCTGTTGATTCTGAAAACGACAGATGATAAGCTTTAGGACAACATGCAGCATCATTTTTGGGCAAACTGCCTTTTTTCCAAGCATGTAATAAACGACTTCAACTTTTGCCTGGCCAACAAGTAGCCAAAGGTGATGAAGCACCGCCTGAAAAGCAGATCAAGACTGACAGAAGTAAGAGAAATGCCCTGGTGTTCCAGGTTGGCAAGAGACTAATCTGAAAGGGGTTAAGCAGTGCACAGGCTTTTTAAAATCAAAAAATGAAATATCCCTCCACTGGTTTGGAAATAGAAGTGCACCAGCAAGTCTCTTGCTTTAGTGGAGACCCAGATTCTTTACCAAGTCCTGGAGTTGGATTTTGAGCATGACATCTCAATGCCTTCAAATAATAGACTGGACTGCAGCACTCCTGAAAATCTGGCTGTAAAGGGGGACACGTGCATAGCCTCTTCTACCAGAGCAACAGCCTCTACAACAAAGCAGTCGTGGCTGCTGGGGTCACTGGATCGCTGCCCACAAAGAGCGTTAGAGTCTCAGCCTTTAAATACTCTAAGTATTTTTAGATATCCCCATTTTCTGTTCTTCATCCCCATGCGCCTCTCTCCAGTTCTGAAGAACAACTGCCAAATGTACCTTTCTTCCCCCCTTTTTATTTTTGTTATTTTCAGTCTTTCCAAACACTCTCCAGGGAAAAGTTTTCACAGACTAGTATACCAGAAGTGAAATGAAATGATCCCAGAGTTAAGCTCAAGCTATAGAGCTAGACTTGACAGGTAAACTTCATGCTGGTTTAAGCTAACACAACGCATTTAACAAGATACAGGGTTCAGCACCAGTGACTGTCACTTGACGTCACCGAGACACCCAAGTACAGACCACCAGACGTGGCAAGAACGCCTTCCAAATGCAGACGCCTTGATTTCATTTTGCTTTTAGCCTAAAATACATCTTAAATACGTTCCCCAGTTTCGATGTCTGCTAATGCATCCTGAATATAACAAGTCATAGAAGCCTGCAGAGAAAACTCACGTCTCTTTGTCACAAGCTTTTATAGGCTCTAATTCTGCACAACACTGAAGTGTCGTTAACTGCATACCCTAGCAAATGGAAAGCCCAAACACATGGGTAGGTTTCCAGGTGTCTCACAGAAAGAAGGAGAAAAAGAAAAATAAAAAGCACTGTCCATATTCTAAGCATGGGCACAGCCCTGACTGACAAAGGCTTTTTCACCGTCTTACTATCTTTTAACAAAAATCCCCTGAAGA
>NW_010245723.1:59394-81041 GCF_000690775.1 Eurypyga helias
GTGCACGAATTCATAACAGCTTCAGGTAGCTCGGCTCAAAACATTTCTGCTTTTGGTAGGAAGTCTCAACGGTATTTGAACAGAAGGGAAAAACCAGATTTTAGGCTTCAAGATTATGATTTAATTGAGGACTTTTTTTTTTTGGCCAAAGATACGGGGAAGAACTAGAACATTATAAACCAAGACACATGAAAATACCAAGCTGACTACAGATTAGAAATATGTGAAGTCTCCAGAGGCAGTGCTTATAAAAAGGGATGTTAATGGGAAATTGCTTCGCAATGATTAACAAGTTGTCAAATGCTCATGTTATCTTTAAAAAGACGACAGGTTATTTTATCCCTCAAGCAAACAATGCAGCAAAATATTTGAGCCTTCTCCACAGAATGCAGCACGCCTTTTCTACATCCAAAGGGTGATGGGAATTACCATCTTTCCTCCAGACTGCAGAACGGCCTGAAGCCTGGTTACGAGGCCCCTGTGCATTGTACCGTGCGGTGTAGACATGCAGGAACAGAGCGCACGTGATGTCAAAGGGGAGGTTTCTCAGCACAGCCAGTCCTACAGAATGACAAAGGTTTCTAAAAAGATCCCACAAATGCAACAGAGACAGATGGTAGGAGAAGAGGGACTATAAAATTTCTGTGCCTTATTTGCAGCCTAAGCACAGGTCACAAGATGTTACTATGACACAAGTATGAATACGATAAAGGAGAAGGCTGAAAAAGTTGGGCTCAAATCACTTTACTTTTCAAATCAGCAGGCACAAACAGACAGGGCAAAAGCAAAACGTGCAGTCATAGCCAGATAGAAGGAGCGTCACTCCCACATTTCTGCCAGGAACAAAAGTTGACAAAATAAAACATGATCTGCATGTGAAAGACAGGACGACCCAGAAGAGGATGCGCTGGTTAACTCAAGTACAGCGCACCCACGGTATTAACGTCCAAGGGGAGACCATCTGCTGAAACAAGTTTTCAGTGAAGAACAGAAGATACACTGGCTAATGACTGAGAGAAGGACGAAAAGCCAACAAATTCAACATGAAGCCACAGGAAGCAGAATAAAAGGTCGGCTGAAAGCGCTCCAGTCCAATAAACACCCGAAGAAAAAGAGGGAGCAAGGTGAGATGAAGATGCAGATTATCCACAGGATAAAAAATAATTGCACTGAAGTGATACGATTCAGCCAGTCAACAGAAAACAGAATTTCTGCCAAGCCAAACTGAAGTCTATGTGAGAGAGGATTCCAGGATATCTGACCTTTATGCTAAGAATCGTTGCTGTTTCACTGAAGAGGACTACTACGAGGAAACTGAAGAGCCTCGTGCTGAGAAGCCCTTATATGCCAGTTGTTGTTGATAAAAATAACCACCTAAACTCTTAGCACATACACTGTACGTAGCAAAAGGAAGAGTAGAAACGCTGAAAACGTTCTTCATGTACAAAAAACATCGACTGAAAACGAGCCAGGGGAGTCAGAGACCCGAAAGGGGCATTGTTACACTGGTTTAAGTTCACTAACTCAAAAAATAAAGCTGTATTACCATTCTTGTCCAAAAGCAGTCACGCTTACCGGGTTGTCAGTCAACCACCAGTCACTCGGAGCTGGCTCTCCAGCTAGTAACGCGCTGCTTTGGCAAAGGGGTATTAAAGCATTTCCAGTCATAAGGCCAAGAACTACAGGATATACAGTCTTGCTGAGCATTTCTGAACTGTCTTACCTCAAACATCTCTTGCTCTGTCCTACGATGATCTTCCAGGAGCTGCTCCAGGTAGGTCAGATTACGGAATTTTTCTAGATAACTACTGTATTGCTTCTGCAGCTGCTCCTCAATCTTCTCATACTCATCCATGAAAGCAGGACTGGAGAGAACAAGCACAAACTACTCAGCAAAATACTGACCTGTATATGCAGAATTCAGAAACAAGTGGTTTGGGTTTTGCAGCTTCATTTCCACGTCCGCTAAACTGACCTACAAGGACCTTTCGTTTTTAAGGTTCCACACTACTTCAGAGACTAAGAGGGATGCACATCAACTTTTCTTATTGGTGGCTAAGAATGCTAGAAGCCTCTGGGAAGAGAGGGAATGCTTGCACCGGTTGCCATTTTCAGGAGAATTACCTGACAGCATTACCTGTGTTGATGACAGAGGAAAAGATGTGCTACCTGACTATTTTATACAGCTTAAGCAGCAATTAAGAAATCCCAACAAATAATATTCTGGCCACTTTGAACAGACCTCAAATTCTGATTTCAAATACAGGTAAATGGACAATTACAATGCAGATTGGGCATTTCTAGAGAAGAGGGTCTCTCTCTTCCACAGGACATCAACTCAGTCTCAGTCCAGATTTCACTCCTCGCTGCTCTAAGCAGGAACAGTGCACAGTTCTATCATTTACGCTAACATTTATGCAGTAGATAATCAGTTCATAACCTTTACCGAACACTTTGTAGAGTCTGTAGCCTCTTCTGGCTTCTTTCCAGTGCCAATTTTCGTTTTTCAATCTTGGCTTCCAAACTGGCTTCATCCAAAGCCACATTATTCAACATTTCTTTAGTCTTTTGGACTTCTTCCTAAAAGAGAAGGAGGGTGAACCAGGGCTTGCACTGGAATAATTAGAATTATCTCTCAGATGTTGACCATTCTTCTGTATAATCTCACATCACAGGTTATCAAATAACTTCATAACAATGAGCTAGAACATAAACTGGCCAGGCAATGAATAATTATCTTCAAGAAAAAGGTCACATTTATAAAGAACTTACTCTATCCGAAAATCTTCATCCTTTTCTAAGTCTTGCTTTTCAAAATCTGGGAAGCATCCTGAACATTGAAACATGTGCTACAGAAATCAGGAGGGCAATATTCCAGTTTATTCAAGTGAGCTGAGTACATTCAGGGTGCTGATGCTCAGGAAACCCTGGAGCATCTTTTGAGTGAGAGAGAGAGACGACTTCACACTTGCTGAAGTTCAGCAGTAGCTGTTGGGTGCCGCTCTGCTATAACAGGGCATTTCATTAGCTGGACCAGAACTAGAACAGCTGAGGTACGAGTTACTGATATTTCCCAAGCAGCCAATTGCTCTACGATGCTGCTGTTAGTTTATCAGCACTACTGCCTGGAATAGCAATGCATGTTAACAACATTTAGAATTCATACAGGCTGCTAGTGGGCACAGAAACATGAGGAAAGATTGCCTGGAGTGTCTATTGATTGTGCATTGGCTGTTTAAATCTGGAACTCCACTCCTTGTAATTATACAATTGGACTGGATACAGTTTGCAGTTAAATAACTTAAGAGTAATCACTAAGATTTAATTAACTGCCATGCTTGCACAGGGGCATGAGTGCAGCTAATGGTTCAGAAATAAGGAACCCAAGCAGTGAAGCAAGACTGGGACAGACTCTGAAACAAGAACCGTAACCACGCGCTGGCACGGCACTAATCAGCACAGTGCCTCGCACCCCATGGCCAGCTCAGCCTCCCCAGCCTCAAACCTCCAGAGGTACCAGCACATTTTGAGTAACCAAGCACACCCCTTGTAGCCCTGACTCCGCAGAGTTTACATGGCTGAGACAATGCAGGTGGGATGTAGGTTTCTGTGCTGATTTAGGCAATTTTTCTCTCTCCTGTAGAGCTTCTGGAGCAACTACTAAGCTCCTAGCAGAGGCAGGGAATATGACTAAAATGCAGAGGGTTTTTCAGTCGTTTTCTCCCAAGAGAGAGACCAAGGGAAGCCAAGAGCAGTTCTCTGATTCATCAACCAATGTTTCTGCATATTGAACCAACACAGTTATACAGCCTGAAAGCAGAGCAGGTCTTCACATGTTCTCCGGGGTGGTGCTGTTAACACTGTTTACTCTTTCTGCTGCAGGCTGTGATTTCTGACTAGCAGCTCCCAGTCACCACTGTGCAGACACCTCCTTCGCTCTGCCAGGAAAGCCATCGGCTTCAGTTAACAGCTTTGCTCACTTTGAACACAACAGATTCCCCAAATAAACCATAAGGATCATCTGTGACCGTATTCATTACCACAACACAAGGCGTCACCACAGACTGGTCTGTGCCCTGATGAACTTCTGTTCACACACCTGGTGTTACCTGAAGACCAAAGTCTGCACTAGCCATCAACTGAAGTTCAACATTAGCTGTTAACTGACTGGGTGCAGCACGACTTGGTTCACCCAGCTGAAGGTGACGTGGGCTTTGGTGCTCTTGACCTTAGGCTGTTGATAAAAAGAGCCTCTTGCAGGAGAGGAATCATAATTTTGCAATTAAACAAACACCATTTTGCTTACCAGAACACAGTCAATTGCAATTTTCATCGTCTTCTCAGCCTCATTTATCTCCAAAGGTCTGGCAATAGATTCTGTTCTTGCTTCCTATGAAATAAAAATACACAGTGGCCTGGTAAACCACACACGAAACGTGCACAAGTCACTGCAGTGGGTCAGGGGAACAGACGGGTTTCAGACAAGATCTGGGGATCGACCCCTTCAACCTGGAATAATTTATGTAAGTTTAATGTCTTTTCTTATAGAATCACAGACTGGTTTGGGTTGAAAGGGACCTTAAAGACCATCCAGTTCCAACCCCCCTGCCATGGGCAGGGACACCTTCCACTAGACCAGGTTGCTCCAAGCCTCATCCAGCCTGGCCTTGGACACTTCGAGGGATGGGACATCCACAGCTTCTCTGGGCAACCTTCCCTCTACTACCCATGGAATTTTCAAATACAGACTCCAGCCTTGGTCCAGAAATCCACAGTTTGCTAGAATGAGGTTCAGTCCTACAGTCACACCTGCTTGGGACAACGTGTCAGGCCAGCGAAGGGTAGTGCAAAAGCAGAAATTCGGGTTTTCAGGCTGCTTAATCAGGGCTAAACTGGAAAAGGAGAAGGTCAGGGCATTTATGCTCCTCGCACCCCAACAGACTGAAAGGATAATCCAAGGGGACCATTACAGCTGCCATTACAGGAGACCATTATATTAATATATAATGGAAATATATTTAAAAGGTAAACATCTACTGAGGATATCAAAGCTGTTGACAAATTTTTGATGGATGTTTGTAATGGTTATCCTGGTTATCCATCACTGGGCCAATTCCAGCTGTTCCATGAAAACTCTCAGAGAGAAAACTCTCTCTTTTCAGGAAAGACCCTGCACGTGGCCATAGAGAAGGGGACTAAAAAGGAGGTAGATCACATTAGGAAAATAAATAACCCACAAAGATTATGCAGACATTAGGAAAAACATTTACTTGAAAATACCAGAGTTGGTCAATTTAAGCATTGTTAAGCCATTAGCAAATTAAAGAAAATTAGTTTATGAAAAAGCCACTTTGACTATCTCTGACTGCCCACAAGAGCAAATAAAGCACATCTTCCCTCCAGCCCAACTCATCCTCACTAGTATTTCTCACCCAATATAAAATATGCAGCAACATGACAACTGAGATTTTTAAAACTTGGCTTTACACAAAGGCTCTTCTGTTTGTGCTTAAATTTGTGGATACAAATAGGCTGGACACTTGAAGGCAAAACCAATTTGCTAAATTTGTCCAACCAGCAGGTATTACATTGCCACTGGCTGTACTCACAATTCCTTGCGCTCAAAAAAAGGTGTGCAAATGAAACTGAGCTGAAAAATACAGCCTCGTTCATTTTCTTTTGAAGTAATGTACTCTTTGCAATTAGGTGTACTAATCAGAATCCACATTATAATACACAAGAGGTTTCCTTTAAATCAACCATTAAAAATAGAGTTCTCGGGAGAGATGAAAAATATAGGAAAAAATTATCTTGGCAAGAAGAGGTAAGAAGCAGAACAATTTAGGACTACACCTGGTAATTACAATTTGAGAAAACAAACGTAGGCAAAACCAGAGAGGTATTCATGAACAAGCTGATTGTTTACCTGCTTCCTGTTCAAAGTGTCCAAGAGCTCCCTGGCTATAGTTTTACATGATAAATACTAATTAAAAATCAGGGAAATCAAGTGTAAAATTATTTTTGATGAACTAAAGCTGACAATTACTAAAGAAAACACACAAAGGCACACAAGGGGCACCGTTTGCTGGCATTATTTATCCCCCCTGGTTGGGCTAATATTTGGTGCTGCATGGAAGGGCTGAGACTATTTCTTCAAGCTTGTAATCTCACTTTGGACAAAACCGACTGAAGTACTAAGAAATTAGTTGGCTGGTTTAGACTTGAAAACTACATTTTCTTCAGAAATGAGAATTTCATTACAAGTAAGAAAGATTTCCAATTGAAGACTAGCTGACTGCTCAGGCAAGCAGAACAGAGCACAGCCCGAGAGGGCATTCCCCACAGGACACCCGAAGTGAACAGCGAAGTCAGTTCTGCCCAAATTGCACCAGTTTTGCCATCAAAAGTGAAGATCAATTTACTTAGAGCAAAACTGCACTGCAGTCATTTCAGGAAATAACACTGGTCTTAAAGCCTTCAACACTCCGTCTGTCTAAAGAATTTACTCAAAGTCTCAAAGCTGAGCCCTGCTGAGCGATGGTGCCCCGGGTCAAACGCCAGCGAGGGAGAAGGCCTCAGCAGACCAAGCAGATGCCCGAGGTTCTGTCCCCAGGGGTCGGATCGGCAGCCAGCCTTCTGGAGGAGGCAACAAGCTGCGGTTCTGGCCGTCTGCCGCAACAACCACCTTTTCATGGAGCTGTCAGCCTTACACAGGGCCACAAGTTACCGTTATTCTCGTGACACTCAGTTCAGTGTCGCTGTAGAGCTTCCTTCTGCCAAAAGATAACTCTTTTGGCAAAAAACCCACCCAAAACAACTCGTTTGCCTAACCAGGAGTTCTACCTCCCTCAGCATAAAAGCATCCTGTAGGATACAAACACAGACAGTAACCTGATCAAACCCTCCTGCAGCTTCACTGCCAAACATCCAGCTAAACATAAGAAGGCTGGTTGAAATATAAAATGCAGAAAAGAAGCACAGGACTTGCCTTTCCTGTCACTGAAGACTTGTTCTACAAAGATCTGCAGCCTTAAGTTTCCTGCGTGTGGAAACACACGGATCTCTCTGCCCCTCCAGCATCATTAGGGAATACCCATCTTGTATGGAGTGCATGCTACACCGTTCAGGGTACACCAGAATCTCTGAAATACATGGTAAACGTGCAGGAGACGCCATTGCCTGCACAAATGCGTCCACTGTCACCTTCCAGGTGTGCCCTAAGTCCATATTGTATTTGCCAACCCTCTTCAAATGTCTTGGACACCCTCAGACATCTGAAGCAAGACTAGATGCCTGTATCACACCTGTACTGCAGATTAAAAAAGCACAGTACGGCTTTGTCATCTTCCTGAATTAAAACAACCAACTGGCCACCACCAACAAAAAAAACCCAAACCAACAAAAAAAACCCCAGGTGAAAGCTCCCGAAAGCTTGGATTTCAGCCCACCTGCATGTCAAATACGACAAGAAATATTCTACACTGACAATCAAAATTGTTGAGAAGATAAGACAAAACTCTCCAAAGGCATCAAGAATCAGCAGTACACACCAGAGAGGGAGCTGCGATGTTGTCAAGTGTCATATGGGCTCCACAGACCACGTACTGGCAGAGGGTCAAGATACAGCTCCAAGCATCTTCTGACCTTAGAAACCGGTAACAGGAAACAGCACTTCCTAGGAACATTGTACCTTTCCGTTGTGTGCAAGGCATTACAATCGGACCGAGAAACCTTACCTGAAGGCTAATGCTGTGAGGCCGTTCTGAAATCTAGAAGCACTTCCATGGACTCAGTGGCAGCTTAAATGTCAGAGCTAGAATGGGAAACAGCTGTACTATCACTTGGCCTCCTACTGAAACCTAAAGAGCTTCTCTGAAAGTCAGCTGACTGTCAAGGTCACAGCAGTGATGCCAGACCTTATCTGTACGTCCCACACTTCCTGAAAAGTGCTATTTTGAGTGCACTTGCTACTTTTCGTTGTCTTGGTGAGAAATACGTTAATGTGCAAGAGATAATCCATTCAACTGCACACAATCACACAATGGTTTGGGTTGGAAGGGACCTTAAAGCCCCCCCAGTCCCAACCCCTGCCATGGGCAGGGACACCTTCCACTAGACCAGGTTGCTCAAAGCCTCATCCAGCCTGGCCTTGGACACTTCCAGGGATGGGGCATCCACAGCTTCTCTGGGCAACCTGTTCCAGTGCCTCCCCACCCTCAGTGTAAAAAATTTCTTACTTATATCTAGTTTGCGCCTTCCTTACGCTCCTGTAGACACTCCTGTCTCCCTGGGTGCTGCAGTGTTAACGTGGAACGCCGAAGCCAACCTAAATACACGTTCTCCCTTGCTGCACAGTACTGTCACTGTGCAGAAAGCCCAATGTGCTTACTAGCCACAGAAATCAGGGGCAGGAGGGTGTTACCACCTCGGCAGACACACCCCACCACTTCCTGTACTGAGCATTCTCCCCCAGGAGCTTCATACTTGGTTAACAATGAAGAGCCACTACTGCAAATACCATTCTGCAAATAGGCCCGGTTTCAACTGCTAATGGTTTTCTGCCATTATGCATCAAAAACTGATAAACCAGCTTCCTGCACACTGGATGTATGGATAAATGGATGCATGTATCCTCTGAACTGCAGTGAGGAACCAAGGCAAGCAATTAAGCATGACCAGCACACAAGTCACTCAGGATAAACGTGGTGTAATATCTGCATATATTGATGCGCTCAAGGGTTAGCAGAGGTTTCTAAACACCTTTTTTGTGATAAGGACCAGAAATGAAAGCTTTTTTTTTTTTTTTTAACCACAGTGGTCTTGCACCAAACATTGTTTTGACCATACGATAAATCCTTCCTCATTTTCCAGGAGTTTATAAGCCTGATGCATACAAAAGTTACCTCTTCACTGCCACTGTTGCATTCAGTGTTAGTCCAGAAGCATTACATCCCCTACTCCCTGAAAACAGGGGTTTGCAACTACTGCTGTCAGGCAATAAAACCCTCCTTTTGAAGAATTTATTATTCAGGGCGTTTATTAACACACACTGTGGTCACATTTGGCCAATACAGGGAATGGATCATTAGGCATCCTTATATATGAACAGGAAGGCACAGGAGGGACATTACAAATAATCCAGACATTCTGAAGGAATCCGATACTTCCTAACAACCTATTTTCCTCCTCAAGAGACTGAATTTCAAGGTAATTGAGAATTTTGCTGCTTCCAGGCTACGCTGCTTTCTTGCAAGCTCGTCTCAACAGCCCACAAAGGGAATCCACAGAGACACTTCCCTGCTCAGCAATGCAGAGCCCTCAATCAAAGACGGTGTCCGAACCCCCCTAGCTACCCCAATGTGTAAAAAGCATGCCACGAGAAAATCTGAGATACAGAAGCCACTGGAAAGCATAATTTCTCTGCAGAACAAAAAGAATCAGAATGCCCGCCTAGCCAGATAAGAAGCAATCTGAACATATGCTTTATGACAGAAGAAACCCCTTACAAGTCAGACCGCAGAGGCAAAAAAGGGAACTTTAAACCTTTCTGACAGGCAGGGAGTTACACTGCTCTCTTCCCTCGCCACACACTCCTCGAGCTCCATCAGTCTTCTGGTTCAAGAGAAGTGGTCTTCTGGTCCACTGAATTACCCTCACCTCACAAATCCCAGCATGTGCTTAGCGTTACCCTCCTACATCCTTCAAAACCTCACCTTCCATTTACTTCACGTAAGGTTTCATGGCACACTGCATTGGGAAAGCCTGGATTAATCCCCAGGACTGCAGGGTGTCACTTACTGGGTCCTTAACCAGGCGGTGGCTTGTGATATCTCCTCCAGAGTCTGGAAAGATGACAAGGAACGTATATATGTGTCTTCTAGCAGAGCAAAAGCTAGGTTTGTGAGTTAATATCCTAACAAAAACAGATAGAAATCTCCTTGGGCAGCATGGAGAAGTGGGAGCTTGCTTTTTAGTTTTTAAAGTGAAAAAGAAAAGGATCATCAAAAGGGCGAGACAGGTATTCAGAAGATGATGTTTCTGAATCAGCCCAATGAAGTGGAACTTCTTGCACTTATACATGTGCTGACAAATGCTGTGACACAAAAAAGATGGTTCCAATGCAATTTTCTTCCCCATCAAAGTGGAAAGGTTTTTCAAACGAGTCTAGAACTGAGATACAAGAATTCAGACCTTCCAACTAGCGGACAAAACTATCAATGCACTGACGTAACTGGTCCCCAAACTGCAAGGAGGAATGTGCCACCCATCACTTTACAGCTGATGCTATGTCTTCAGGCTAAATCCTCCCGCGAAGCTCACTGCACAATCATTTCTTACATAAAACACATCCACAAATGCTATATCCACACTGCTTTACCCATAACCATGGTTATATGCTATCTAAAATATAGGACAGTATTGATTCAACTGTATCTTACTGTTGCAAGGTTTAATTTTGGCTTCCCACTTTGCAATAAAGCCTTCTCCTCCAAATTAATAGGTTAGGTTTTGGTTAGAAGCAGGACAATTCATAAAAATTGAAGCAAACCAGGTAATTCTCCAGAGTTCTGGCAATGTCAAGTTACAAATTTCCACTAGAAATCATATCTGTGGCAACTGTGTACCCAAAGCACAAGAAAATGAGAGAAATGGGTTTATCGGTTTCCCCCAGGCAGGATCTCGTGCCCAGAACTAACGTTTGGCAGATGGAAAATGTTTCCAACGTCACAAATAATTTTTTCGTAGTTAACTTTCAAAGAGTACTGAATAATGCAGCCACCACCCCAGTCAGACCTCCCCCCCTTCAGGCAGCAAGCTCACAGGGGGAGGCAGGGAGGAAGGGGTCTTTAACCAAAAAGCTGTGAATAAAGACATCCAAGTTAAATGTCCTTAGTGCCAACTCTTTTCATTGTAACTAATACCATCGCAGCTCCACAGCTGGATCTAAATGCCTTTGGCTCTCCTAAGAGTTTGAATGTTTCATACAGTGAAGAGCTTTCCAACAACTTCCACCAGTTTTGGAACCAGCCTGTACCGTGTGCATATGTAACGATGACACCCGGAGCAATAGGCTGTACTTAGACATTTATCCTCCGTAGACTGGGAAACACTTTATCAGGCCGTTAAAAGCTTTAATCTCCAAAATTACAGAAATTACTTTATTTACACAAGAGGATACGCAGGGAATAAACAGTTTGTTCAAGGTCACAGCCAGAGTCGGTGCCAAGAGGAGCATTAGAAAATAGACCCACTGCACTGCCCATCTTCAGCGCAAGCTAAGTACATGGCAAAAGAAGATTATTTTCATCTTTCTTCAGTTTCACATGGCTTAAAGCTAATTAAGAGGTAAATAAAATGAAAACAACCTTGAGAAGGTCAGAAATCTTTATGCCTGCCACCAGCCCAGAGGCAGTTTCATTGTGGAGTGTTTTTGCTCCGTTATCTCCCTGTGTAATAATTCAGCAGGTCAGGAAGGCAGCCTCCCGGCAGGCTCCTGCTAATGCCTGCACAGGGCCCCAGGCAGACGCAAAGTGGCAGACACTCCCGTCAGTCAGCTTCGCTGCCCTGTTACAAACAGCCATGAATCCTTCCTGTCGGATTTTGGATGTTCCGTGTATAACTCAGGAGCGTCCTTCCTCAAGTGATCACAACTGACCTTGAAAGTTGTTACTGCTATGAGCTGATGAATATTTTGGATGACCTCATCACCCTTCCCTGCCCACAAAGATCCCTCTCACCATTTTCCCAGTCTCCAGCTGGTACAGGGTACAGAGGATCGCTGGCTTTTCTAACACCTTTGGGCCATTTAAAGACTGCAGCAGTTCGCTGAATGGGTCCCAAGGCAGCCACCACACATGAAACCCAAAGTGAATGCAGCGTGAAGCGGTGCTGCGTTTCATCCCAGCGCTGACATTAATTCTGTTGCTGCTCTTCTTCATTTTGGGCTTGATAGACTTGAGAAAAGCACCGCTATTTTCAACTTCTACTTCTTTTAACCAGCCGAAGTATTTGGTATTGTGCGTGAAGAGAGAGAAGGAAATCCAAGCAAAATCTCACATTCCCACCTCAAATCCAAATCAACCTCCACCTTCCTCATCCAAAAAAACCTTCCAAAACTAGAAAACAGATTAAAGCAAACCAGAACTCAAAGTGTCTAGTTAATCTTCCAAAGCTACGTGTAAGTATTATGAAAATTAAGGCCACATAGTAATGCAATTCACAGGAAGTCCGCCTGGCAGTAAACTATGAAGTTGAAGACCTATGTCCTTGTGGCCTAGAATCTGCTTTCATCTAGGGATCTCACTGTCTTGTACCAAAATTCATTCATCAACTCCACTACACTTTCCAAATTTCAACTTTGCACTTTCTGTGCTCTAAGACTTGGATCAGTACGACTGGAAACTGCAAACTGGCCTCTAAATGTAAGGCTTAAATGTGTTTTAAAATAAAAATCCTGTGCGTCCACCATCGCGCTGCCACAGGACACCAATAACCTATACTGTCCTTGTCCACAGTTGCCTAGGAACAACACGGCTTCAGTGGAACCCCACATTTAACTCCAAGGATCCTCGGATCAAGCAAGGCTTTTCATCCCTTTCATCCCTAAGTGCTCAATTGCTCTCAAAGTTAGGTGGGCCAAGCCCCCGTTTAAGAGTTACCTGACACAGCCACAGCATACACGTGCATTGCTGCACTTCTCCCCCTCCATGCCTGGTGCTCTACAACCTGCTGCACAAGTTGGGATCCGCTGACGGCGGGAAGGGACATCTCTGCCCTTCTGCAGGGTGGGAAACAAATGGCTTCTTACCATACTGAAGCTTACTGCTGCTCGAGGACTGGTAATCAGGAAATGCCTTCCTCTTCTTTTTCAAATATAAAATACAATTTCTTTTTTAAACCAAACATGACATTTGTGATGTTCATCTGATGAGAAAAGTATAGATTGTGGGGTTTTTTTTCCTCAAAATCTTAACTAACAGCATCAGAGTCGGAATTCAGCAAATGATTACCTGTAGGTTTCGGTTCCTCCGCTGTTCTTAAAGTTTACTTTACATTCTAGATTACCTTTGAAAGCAGTTTACATAAACGTAAGAACTATATATTCAGTCAGGAAAGAATCTATTTGCAAAGGCACCAGAGAAGCACAGAACAACATTGCCAAGAAAACAAATGCAGACTTAAATTCTCCCCAATAAATACACACATACATTCACATCGCTCTGTATCTACAACACATCCAATAGAACCATTTCCTTAATAAGCTCTTCTCTAGCTGAAATTTGTTTTCATTCAGAAAGTAATTTATTAAAAAAAAAGTGTTCCGTGACTTGGAGCAATAAGATTTATCTAATGTATAAGGCTTTTCTACACACCTTCTATCCAAATTATAGGCAAAAAGAACTCCAATAAGGAAAGTAAAGGTTGTGACACAAATTAGAGTCAGCATTTCTAGAAGAAATAATGACTTTTACTTCACTTTTTCCTAATGATCTTTCCCCAAAAGCTAGTCAGACTGTGAGAACAGGCCTAGTCAACCCATTAGAGCCAAATGCTGGCATTTCTGTTACAGTTACTGGAAAATGAAGCAGTCTTCACTTAAGATAGAAACAAGATTATAGAATCACAGGGTGTTTTGGGTTGGAAAGGGCCTTAAAGATCATCCAGTCCCACCCCCGCTGCCATGGGCAGGGACACCCTCCACTAGACCAGGCTGCTCAAAGCCTCATCCAGCCTGGCCTTAAACACTTCCAGGGATGGGGCATCCACAGCTTCTCTGGGCAACCTGTTCCAGTGCCTCCCCACCCTCTCCATGAAGAATTTCGTCCTGATATCCAATCTAAACCTTCCCACTTTCAATTTAAACCCATTACTCCTTGTCCTGTCACTATAGGCCCTTGTAAAAAGTCCCCCCCCAGCTTCCTTGTAGTCCCTTCAGGCACTGGAAGGCTGCAATAAGGTCTCCCTGGAGCCTTCTCCAGGCTGAATAAGTCCAGCTCTCCCAGCCTGTCCCCATAGCAGAGGTGCTCCAGCCCTCTAAAATATATTATCAGTCTGTCAAAGCCTAGGTAGGAAGATCATTTAAGTATCTGGAAATGGATGGATTGCAAAGAGGAGGAAAAAAAAAAAAAAAAAGAGGTTCAGGGAACACAAAGCTACCATGTTTCCCAATTCATTAAAACAGTATCACAGCTGCCGATGCATTTTAGCATATGCAACAGGTTTCAGGACATAAAATGTAATGAAGAAATAAACCACACTGCTCTCCTACAGCCCTCTAACAGTGCAATCCCTCTGCCAGTGCAGTTTATTGTGTGAAGTACTTAGCCATGCAACGTCAAAAGAAAACATGCAGTGGAAATCAATAGTCTTCACATTAAAAAATCATAAAAGTAACCTTAGATTAATGGCAACTAATATGGTATCTGCAGACAAAATTCTACTTCCCCACACGAAGCCAGAGTTAACTGCACTTCTGCCCCCCTGGAAACGGTGGGAAGGGCAGGCAAAGGATGCCATCCCCGTGGTCATCTGAAAACCTCAGCAACTCTGGGAAGGATCCAGGGAAGATGCATGAAATGAAGGGCAAGTCCTTACTGCTCTCAGCGCTGGCTAATGCACGAGAACTGCAGCTCCGCTGACTTCCATGGGCATTGTCAGAACTACCAGTGTTGGAAGGGAACAGCAGCAGTTGGCTCTAAGCCTCTCACTGACGAGCAAATTTCAAACTTCAAGTGAAAGGAAGAGTTGAGTGCTCATAATTAAAAAAGGAAAACTTGACAAGTTCCATTTACTGCAGCCTCATGGCTTTTAACCCAAAACCCATTTGCTTTGCTACAGGCTCAAGTCTCAAACTTGTCACACGCTGATGTACCAAACTTGGCATTTAACACACAAGCCAAAAATGGGCTCTTCAGGTTTAACAAATCACTGAAGAAGGCTGGAACCAGTCACAAATCATAAGGAACATAGCGTGAAAGTCTCTTCTGCTGCTCTCCGGAGTTTTTTGCTGCGCTGTCACAGTGTCACCTTGTGCTTCTAGGATTTAGACTCAGAACTAATGAGACAGAAGTAAAGGTCATATTTCCTAAGAGAGGATTTCTTAAAGTCAACACGTTCAATCTGTCAAACCTCTTTGCAAAATACAAACTGTGTACCTATACAGGTTAGTTAGCCCCATCCTGTGCTAACACCCAGTCATTAGGCCACAAGAAACACACACTCGCTACTGTCTGTCAGAAATACCATCCTTTTAGAAACTGCACCTTTAAGAAGTTAAATAAATCCTCCATGGAAGATTTCTTAACAGACCCAACAAGAAGTGGCTGCACTGAAGCACTTAATCATCTCCTGATTTTTCATTTCATGCTTTCAGCACTCGCCACTTGTGCAAGTCCCTTTTCTAAGGCCCAGTTCTAAAGTCAGTTGGGCTCTTAAAAGCCTTTATTTAAAGTGATTAAACAATGCCCAATTTCAAACCCATGCTTGAGTGCTTTTAAAAGATGTTGCCTTAAACTGACCTACACTTGACTTGTTGGTGGAGTTCTTACGGGTGCAGTGCAGAGAAGAAAGGGTTTAGTGCTCCAAAGCAAATATTAACCCATTAGGTAGCACTCACGTGCAAACTATTTCAAAGCCAAGAAATTAAGCCAAGATTGCAAGATGAGAAGTGACTGATTAACAGTTCTGTGACAACTGTGCATGTTGAATTAAACTGGCTTATCACTTCTCTCTCCCTTTTGAAATATTAATGCATTTCACACTGTTCCATACCATGCTGACTTACATATCTAGCAGAAAAGGCAGTGCTCCACGGATAATCTCTGTACATCACTTACTCTCTGAAACACTGGTACTTCAGCAAAGAAGCACCCAAGAACATTAACATCAAGGCGCCCCGTCTACAGCTCTTACAGGGTGCGCTTCCTACGGCTCACATGTGGCAGATCTGAAGATTACCAAGACCAGCACTAGAACATTCAGGGTTTCCCTCCTTTAAATGTCTACTTCTAGAACATGAATAATCTCCAGCACTGAAGATAAATGAACCTAAGAGAATAAATGGAAGACTTATTGGCAGTGTTTCAGGACACTCCTGTGACTTCATGCAACAGACTGATCTTACAGCGAAGCTGAAGAATATGTACCCTGCAGGCTTGCGAGGCGTCAATTATTGCCACAGAAATAATGAGCCTTGCACGTGGAAAACCAACGGCATCAATCATTTATCTTTCAGAATATATTTATCCCCACCCCTAAAATGTACATACAAAGTTAGTATTTCCAAACAGAGAGTATTTCAGTTTCCTGCCACAGAGGAAATGCCAACCTGTTCTCTCAGGCGACGGCAACGCAAATATGAGCGGGAAGGAAATGTGAACTTTCAGACCAATTCCTTCAAACTCACAGAATATTCACTTTGGATACAGCCATTAAGAAGAACTACTGACACTTTTTTTCACATTTTCCCTTTGCAGCACCCAGTGAACACAAGTTCTTACGCACTCTCCAGCGTGCACTTACCCTCAGCTCAACTTCTTTGCCAAGTAAGTCGTACAGACTTGCTCCTTTGGAGGTGATTTCAGAAGCAAGCTGTCTAGCTGCCTTCAAGTCAGCAACCTGCAAACACAGCAACAGCACTGAGAGAATCCCCAATATCCCAAAGAATATCCACAACAGAGTTTTCCCATTTTGATGGTGAAATTGCACAGGAGATCTGCACAGTCACTGAAAATCTACCATAGGATTGAAGAGGTAGTCCACTGGAATCAGACTGAGCCTGTCTCTTGGCTTTAAAACGGCACCATTTAGATGTGGGCTTTGGGGTGAAACCCCAGCCACTTTAGGCCAACAAAAAAAAAGAAAGAAACCTCTTGAAAATGTTGCTCAAAAGTTGTTTATTCATCTGCTGCCCAGGGCAAAGGGAAACATCACCTTTTTCAGATGCAAAAGTACCAAAAGGAATGTGACCAGCACATGGAATAGGTAATGAATATTGACCATCCTTGAGTGCTTTTTCATTATTTCTTCAGGCACACCCCAGACTCACAGAGAGGAAACATCGCCTGTGGTTCTGCCTTCTTTCAAGAATGGCAGTATTATGGCCTAGCAAGCAGGCATGACACTGTAGAGCTATAAAAGAATCAAAGACTAAAAATACTAGAATACAGAAGAGGTGGTAAAAATTAATAAAAAGCAGTAACAGGAATTCCTCTTATTTAACAAAGTGTTGGGGGGTGGTGGTGGTGTTTAATATCTAGAGATGGCATTTATTTTAAGGGCTTGAGCAGCTTTGATGTCTGTTAGGGTAACATGATTTATTTCCCTTTCCTTCAGTGCAAATGGGCTGAAAACCATCCTTCTGTCAGTATTTTGCAAACTCCTCCTGTTGCAACAAGGTTAGGAGATAGAAAACAGTCTTCATTCTGGCCAACGCCAATATCCCTATGATTTCAACAGCAGTCCAAACCAAAGATAATGGATTTTGGGCCACTGTTGCCTTGCCTTATGTTCCTGGTTGAGAATTCACAGGGATTAGACCAAATCATAGCATACAACCTCAACTAGAGAAAGTATGAGTTAAAATCATACATACCCACTCCCTTGTGAGAACGTTCTCTACTTCAGTTTCAGTTAGCAAATGGATTTGTTTCTCACAAGTTAACACAAAACCCCTGCCTAAAACAAGAGGACAAGTTTTGCTTACTTTTGAGCCAAGATCAAACTTGAACTTGCTGCCGTCTTCCTCGCTCGTGTCCGCACGTTCCACCCCCTTGGTATTCATAGCTCCATACAGCACAGAGGTGACCTTCAGCAGCTCCTTCACTGCATAGCCATCTGCCTGGTAAAGCTTCTTAGTGTTGAGCTTGATGTGAGCTTTGGTAGCCTTTGGGAAGAAAGAATGAATTCATCATGTCACAAAGAATAAAATCCTTCCACCTCTTCACCCAAAAGCTCTTTTTGGGGAGCACCATGCTCTGCTTTACAGAAATAAATCTTCCTGTTTGGAAACACAACTTTGCCTCATCATATTACTGATGTTTCTAGAAGAAATTTTTCTGAAACACGTGCACTTTCTGCATGTCAGAACATTTGCAGATAATTGCCAGAATAAAAAAACCCAAATTATCCATTAATTCTTCCCTGCATGAAGATCAGCAAAAACCCTGTGCACCACTTAAATTCAAATTAAGTTTAAGTGGAACGTAAGTGCTGCCCAGGTCTTGCGATGATGCTGCAGAGAGGTAAATTTCACCCTTAATGAGTTACAAGAATAAGATCAATTACCCTAATTTAACTGTCTTCTCTTCCAGCAGTACCTTCAGAATATTTTATTGTTTCTCTCAAATTTTTCCCTGCTACGATATTAATGATTTTATTCCCTTGTCTTCCATCTCTGAAAAGTACAGACAGACCAGTAAGGAAAAAACCTATTAAAAATTATAATATTATCTTTTTACACTTCAAAATAACAAAGGGAGAAAAAGAACATAATAGAAATGATGCATCTGTCACAGAAAGGACACAAACGTTGTTCTTGAAATTCCTGACAAGATCATATCATAAACTCTTAGGCACAAGGAACCAACACCAAACTTCAGGGAAAACTTTGAGGCAGTCCTCCTGATGGCACGACTGAACAGGCAAGCAAACAAAAATTGATCACAATTACATTATGCATACAAAAACTAAGCATCCAAATGACTTAACGTGTTCTTTTTATATCTTTTTAAAACAAAACTTCTGCTGAAACACTGTCCTTTGGGAATACTGTGTGGCAGAAAGAATCTATCCACGATTCAGCCAACTTTGGTATGGCAGTGATGCTGTAAGCAATTCACCCCCTCCTAGGGCTCTGACAGCACACGACCTTCTGTCTGGGGTAAAAGACTCGAACGCTAAAACGGTTGGTGCAGTTTTGCCCATTCTGTTCTGAGCTTCGCTGCATAATTCACTGCAGGAAACTTTCCTATGAAACTAAAGAGAGAAGGGAGCCCAGATTTAGCTCCAACTTTTCAAAGAGCAAGGGAAACAAAGCAAAGAGTTGTTGGCCCTTGTTTCTTCGTACGCCTCTTGTCAAACACTGTGACTTCACAATCAGGTTTCCATTTCTGAGAAATGTTTACCTCTTGCCCCTCTCGTCCCAAAATCTCAACCCAGCAGAGGAAACTGACCCTGCATCTGCTTCCTGATGGTAGGAATTCAGCTGAAAAGGGAAGTCAAAACTTCCAGAACAGGTTATGATGTACACCCTGAGCCAGAGGAATAGGAGACTTATGGTACAAAAACCCCTAAAAGCTGCTGAAAATTTTGACCAGCGTGACCTCAAATAAGCCAGTAGACAAAGTGGAAAGCCAGATATGTTCCCCTTCCTTCCCTCTCTGTAGAGGAAATCTAAAAAACTAATTGTAGAAACAGTAGGTATTAAATTCTAAGAGAAACGGGTCATTAAATTGACAGAATCTGTTAAACATCCCCTACACAAAGACGACTAATGCACCACATCATAAAAGATGTTGTTAAAGACAAGAATTCCAATTTCAGTTCCATCCAACCCCAAGAGAGAAAAATCAATGTCTAGTAAAAGGAAAGAAAAATGTTTTTCACTCAAAGACTACTTAAAAAGAGGAAAAAGTACACAGAGAAGTACCTGTATTTTTCCAACTGGCATAATGGCACTGCTTACTCAAGAAGGTAACTTCATATGTGGAAAGCTTGAGACAGTCACCTATTTGGTAACAACCCTAAATAGTTTTAAAGTATCATTAAAAATCACCTCCATCTATTCTGAAGATCAGATTATTACAACACAGTGGAAAAGAGAAACAGAAATATACCACAGGAATGGCATCAACACCCAGAAAGTTTGCTTTAAAATCTGCTTTATTATTAGCACAGAGCTAAATTTTGACAGCGTGATGCAAATGCAAACCCAGGCCAGGGAAGAACCAGAACTCCCAGCTGAGGGCTCGAGCCGTTGGGTGGCAGGGCCATGGTCTTTAGCCTGCCTAGCTCAAACGTTTTGCATTCTTTCCTGTACAACGTCACATTCTTGATAGGAAAATGAGGATTGCTCCCACCTCTCTGTCTTGTTCAACACTTAGGATAGTCTCTTGAGTACCGAAGTAGAGGCTCTAAATCTCCACAGGCTGCAATGGGAACTGAACACCATACTCCCAGAAAGTGCTCAGGAAGGTTATTGGCAGACAACTGCTTCTCCCATCACTTTTTAAAAACAAGTATCTGCCTTTTCCAAAAAGTATGGCACCTTGGTTTGCCAAGTATGTTTTCATGAATGCATTTCTATGAGCCTAAACTCACCAGAGGCTTTTTGCTGCGCTCTATCTCAAATTTGGATCCAAGTGGGCTCGAGCAGGAGCCAGGTATTGAGCCACACAGACTAGGGCAGTTCTAGCTCGGCAAATGATTAAAAAAGGACGTAGGACAACCCTGCAGACACTTCAGGAAATTTTGGGTCTGAAAAGGAGACATTTGGTAAGTTCTCAAACTACCAGTAACACAGAGCAATACATAATTTGTGTAAAAAAATTAACACATCTTCACTCCTTGTTCAGTAAAGGAGAGCAATGTTCTAGTTCTAGTTCATGATGATTAATCTGTCCTGATACTCTCTTCTGAGACAAATCTGTCTCCATCAAATCTCACATCTGGCTACAGATGCATAAAGCCATTAGCTATGGGAGAAGATAACTGTGGATTCCACGGACAGTGAATTATTGAGGAAATGTCTCCAAGCTTTTCTCATTCTGAAAATGCTGAAAACCTACAATAATCCCACATTATCTTGTAATATTCACTAAGACTAAATACAGGATGATTAAAGAAATTTCCATTCATTTCATTTTATGAATCATATTATGTAATTCTCCAAAACCCTTGGGATTTCTGACATGAAATCAGCTATTGAAAGGAAAATGTATGCATAACTTATTTCTGCTTTCATACTTGGCCTTTTAAAACATTCATGGTTTGGAGGGGGGAAAGCCCGCCAAACAAAGCAGGTCTGTTCACTACATGTTATGACGCTCCAGGGCTCAGAAGTGCATTCTAGTAGGTACCAAAGTGTCTCACACTCTGAACAGAGTCAAATTAAGAATTAAGAAAATTGATGGTGGGCATCATCACGAGTCAGAAGGGAAAAGCTGGCTTGGTTATAATCTCATTTTAAAATATTTGTTAAAATGAAAGAAGCATTATAAGAAATTAATCTTTGGTATTAGCATAAAGACTTCCACTTCTTCCAGACCCACTCGCTGACCCACTAACTTTTTCCACCTGATTAAGGGTGCAACATAAGTGTGCTGTAACAGCAAGGGCTCATGCTGCTTCAAAATAACAAGAATGATATGAAGGACAATGTTATTTTATTCCAGATAAAAAAAAAGCTGATGGCCCAATTCAAGTACGCTCATGCATAATGTGATACAAGATGTGAGCTGAGAAAAATATGGCTCGATCTAGTGAGTGAGAAGGCTCATCCGATGCAATACCAATATGTGGTTCTATATCACAGTGAAAACTTCTGAAGTTGTGACGATTCCAGCACACAAAAGAATCAGGCATCCAAAGTACAAATATGATGGGATCTCTTCTGAACCCGTTCATATGCAGCCCTGAGGAGAAGGACT
>NW_010245724.1:0-9091 GCF_000690775.1 Eurypyga helias
CGCTGGGCCTCGCCATCCTGTGCTGGCGTGCATCCGCCCTGCGGAATATGGAACTGCACGCGTGCTTTTGCTTCTGTGGTACTTCTCTCTTGGATTTTAAAATCTGAGCAGAGCCTTTGATGTATCTTGTCACTTTCGTAGTTTTGTACAGAAGGAGAAAAATTAAAAGCGTGGTTTCCCACTGCAAAACATTCCCGACTTGTCTTTCCCAGGGTTGGAGCTGCAGCCTGCCCTGGAGCGGTACCAAAGCATGGAGCCGCGGATCGAGAGCTCCGCGCTCAGCTCGGTCGTCGTATCGTTACGGCTGCGCTGCGTTTCGGTTTGTGACAGCGGGATGCATGATGCTGCCTTGCGAGCGTGTACAGTGTAGGTTGTAACGCGCTTTCGGTTTTCTCTGGTTGGATTTTTAAGTGAAAAATAGATGGTGGAGCGATGGGGCAAAAGTATTGGAGGGTTTTGGCCACCTAAAATAGCTTGGCCTCTCGTCATTCTGTTGAGGAGCCTGCCTGTAAGTGCGTATTCTGAATATTAACCCATGTTAATGTAAAGGGGGGGTGGAAGTACCCCTGTTTGATGTTCTGCTCTCCCGTTATTTGCTGCCTGAGGAGCGCAGTCTGCGCAGCAGTGCTGTAACCCTTGAAACGGGAACTTCCCCAGCCGCCTGCCTGCAAAAGCTCCATACTGCTGCTCTCAGTGTAGTCTTTTTGCAAGAAACGTGGTATTTACTATCATACATAGTCACTATGCACACAGTGTTTGACGCTGGCCTCTTTCTGAAATTGGATGAGGGATTTTTGAACCACTGGTCATACTGGGATGTAGTGGAGAGCCACGCTGGAGCAACTGCTTATCTCTACTACAGCAGGGTGGTTGTAGTTGGTCCCTGGATGCCCCAGCTCCCAATATACCTTCCTCTTGCTCCGAGCGAGCCAGACCCTCACAGTAGGACCTGCGCTGCTGGTACTGCTGCTGCTTCTCTTCATGGTACCACTGCTCTGTGTTCTGGGTGATGAGCGGGAGGTACTGGACAGTGATTTTCTGAGGCCACTCTCACCCCTGCGCTCAGGACCTGTCCCAGGAAGGAGTCGCTCAGGCTTCGGTATGCCAGCGCAGGGGATCTGTTTGGGACTTGCATGGTTCACACGTGCGTTTAGGCTGCTCCAAGCCTATCGTCGTCGCTCAGACGCGGCTCTGGTTTGCTCGCTGCGTATTTCAAAGCTGTGACAGCACAGTTAAATTGTAATCTCTTCTTTCTCTACCATCAGTCACTCGGCATCCGAAGAAGCCTCTGGCTCTGACTCTGCAAGCCAGTCTGAAAGTGAGCAGGGCAGCGAGTCAAACAGCAGCTCGGAGTCCTCTGAAAGTCAGTCTGAATCTGAAAGTGAATCAACGGGTTCAAAATCCCAGCAGACCCCTCCTGAAACCAAAGAAAAACCAGCTTCTAAGAAGGAAAGGATAGCAGATGTTAAAAAGGTATTGTCCCCGCTGCTCTGCATAGCCGTGTTACCCCTGTACCCACCATGACAGGGCAGGCAGCAGGACATTAATGAACCTGTCCTCAACTTCCCTGCAACTTTGCATGTTGACTGAACAGCCTCTGAGCTCCGGTGTCCCCAAGTCGCTCGGTGGCTTGTTTGGTCTGTGTGCTTGTGCCCTGGTGGTGTCATCCTTGTGAGCAGGTGCTTGTGTGTTGGATGGAACAACCCTCTGAGCACCAGAGAGCGATGTGGCCCACGGTGCGAATGAGGGGTAGGTCCCTGGCATCGATACACGACCCCATCGTTTCATCCTCTCCCTCTGTCTTTCCACTCCTCTCTCCTGTCTCCCTCAGGAGTCGTAAAGCTTCCCCATGTGATATATAACCATGGGAATGCTTGTCTAGGATTTAAACCACTTTGGCTTGTTTCTGTCACTGTCTCTGTCTTTGGGGAGAAAAAAAAAAAAAGAGAGACAAAAAATGCCATTTAACTTTTATTTTTTCTTATGTCCAGAACAGTGGTTCCTTGTGGGTTTTCCTCCCTTCGCTTCCCAGCTATCACCTAGCAATACCCACCTCAGATAGCCAAGTTTCCTTCTGCCTGTTCCTGCCCAGGAGGAGACAGGTTGCAGGTGTCTGATGCACGTTGGCGCAGAAGCTGTGCCTCGGGCACCTGCTTTACCCCAGGGATGGAGCCACCTGAGCAACAGTGTAGTGTGGGGTGAGAAGGGAGCCCAAATACCCGTTTGGAGACAGCAGCTCGGTGAGCTGAGTTTACTTGGAGGGAGGAAAGTCAGGTTAGGCCAGGGGGTTTTTGTTTGTTTGTGGTGTGTAACTGTCCTGGAGAAAGTTGCTGTATATGGAAGGGCTGAAGGGCTTTCGGCCTGCACCCCCACCTGCCTGCGAGGGAGGAGGGAAGGATTTGGTTAGCACCCTCACCCTCTCACAAAGCTCCAGGCTGTCGGCTCAAGCCGTGGCTACATCTCCCATGTGTACACGGGCAGGGAAGGATGCGTTCCTAAGGCTGCTGTGGTAACACAATATTCAAATGTCTCTTTTATTGCTGGTAAGTGGGCACTGAGCATGTACCTAACAATAAACATTAAAATTATCCCATGAGGGAACGCATCCCTGCGCACGGTGGTAATTAGCGTGGATGAACCATGAAAAGGTCAGGGCACCCTCTAATAAGAAAGCCTCTCCCTTCCTTAATTTTGCTGTTAATGGGTGTTTTCCATAGCGAGGTCTAACCTGGGTGTGTTGATACCTGTTCCCCTTGAATAACCAATGCAATTAATTATGATACTATTATTTATTTTGTATTTCTGTCTAGTTACACCCGTGAAGGTGAGGTTAATTTGCGTTAGGTGCTATTCAGATTTGTCATGAGACTCGATCCCTCGTCCCAAAAAAACCTGTGCCATTTAAAAGATGACAAGTTCTTCAAATGGTTCGGGGAGTATTTTGAGTTTTTCTTTCATGTGAATTTATCTCTGTACTCGCATGCCCAGCAGACACACACCTTTGCAATCCGGTGTCACCCCATTACCCCTTTACTGGTAGCAGAAAACTTGCTGGGCTGCAGCCTCACACTCTCAGTCCCGAGTTGCTGCTGCTTCTGACAGTGTGTTTTGATTTCCTTTTCCTGCCCGTGGCTCGCAGGGATGTTTGAGGACTGGAGAGGGAGAGAGAGGGAAGCAGGATGAACAGGTTTAGAAAACCATACGAGGGTAAGCTCTGATGGAGAGAGGGATTGTTGGTGGAGGTGTTTGACAGGCGTGTTGGTGGTTTTACCTGCCCTGTAAATCTTCTGGTGCCCTGTGTCACCAACACAGGGCTGAGTTCATGTCCCTCAGGGTGTCCGTTCTTGTCTCCCCCACTCTCCTGTCCGTCCGGCGAGAGCAGACACACGCTGTTACACACAGTGTAGCGTTATAGTATGGAACTACTTAGGGCCTGGGTACAGCAAGCGGAGCAGAGCTGTTCCCAGCAGCTGGCTCTGCACATCCCTGTGTGCAGGAGGACCGGCAGCGTGCCGCCTTGCCCTGCCAAAGCACGGGGTGCCCCGCTCCCTTTGCTGTCCAGGTTGGGCCACAGGATTCACTTGTGAAGATGCTGCTGGCAGCGTTTTGTCACCAAACGTGTCAGACGGCCGGTGGGGTTTTCCCTGTGGAAAGGAATTGCGGTGGAAGCTGTTAGTGACGGTCCCTACGGGTTGGTAGGTCCGTTCATTCCACGTGCAGGGTGTTGTCTCCTCACCTTCAGCGCCATTGCTCGCAGAGGACTGGCCATCTCAGTGCTCTGTCCCTCAGCCTGAGCGAGCTGGAGAGTGATTTGTATCCCGGTGGAAAGATGGGACCGCTGTAAGGAGAATGCTGAGATAAAACACGCTGCTGCAGAGTGTTGCCAGATACCCCAAAATAACCATAATCCTTTTCAGCCAGTTTTTTAAAGTGTTCATCTCTGGTTGCTAATTCCCTAATGGTTTTATTTCGATTTTTAAAAAACCCATTCACCATCAAACTTCTCTAGAATATCAGAAATAATTGGGGTGAAGCAGGCCTTCTGATGGTCTGTTTATTTTGCAGATGTGGGAAGAATATCCTGATGTTTATGGGGTTAGGAGATCAAACCGAAGCAGACAAGAACCATCGCGATTTAATATAAAAGATGAGGTAAGGAGAAAAAAGAAAGGGATGAGCGAATACTGATTGTATGAAGCCAACCAAACTCAAAGAGCAAAGGCAGGTCTCGTCTGTGTTGCCTTGTGAACACCGAGTCCTAGCCTGGGATGTGTATGTTGGAGCTTACAGTTCATGTCCCAGTCCTGCAGTTGGATCTGCTTGGCCTGAGACCGCTGGAGTCAGCGGGACGCTGTGGGCTGGGATGTGTTTGCCCTGCTCTGCTTGCTGGAACAGGGCGCAACGCAAGTCATGCTCTGCTGTAGGAACGGCCTGGAGATAGTGAGTGTGTGTGCAAAACCCCCACAAAACCAAACCAAACCGCAATGCAAATCCAATAAAGGAAAATTCCCAGAAGCACCTCAGGCCAACAAAGCAGCCGTTGTTGCCCGTCCCGGAATGGATCTTCCTGATAAACGCTTTTGTGTGTGTTCAGCTTTACGAACCATCGCTTTCCTTTGGTGGAATATCGGGGAGTCTTTTAAGGTGGAGGGGGCAGTGGTCAGAGCCCGGCAGACAACTGCCAAACGTCGTTTTTCTTGAAGATGTAGGAATTGGCTGCTGCCTTCATTTACATCTGACGGGATTTCTGCATGGAGCTTTTCATCCGTGGGTCTTCAGGAGGGTTGAGGCGTTGTAGAGGATGAGAAGGAAAACCAGGCAGGGTCTTAGAGCCAGGTACAAAACCGTGCAGTTGGGAAGCCGCGGTGGCCAGGTTTTCCGTGGAGCGGGAGCCCGGCAGTGCTCTCTCAACGGTCAGGCCAGGCTATTGGTGTTTCGCGTGTTTGGATGCTGGAGTGGTCCCAGTGGCGTGGCACACACAGCTCTTCAGTGCCTTGGTGCATTATGGTTGAGGCTTGCGGCGCTCCCCCTCAGCCCCCCAGGCTCCCATGCCGGATGTCCCGCCTAGCAGCAGGTTCGGAAGGGGCTGGAGGTGCATCATTGACTTAGCTTTTGTTTTCCTTTTCAAGTTTGGCAAAGCCCAGGCTTGCTGGCTGCCTCTCTGGGTGACGCCCCGGCATGCCCTGTGCTGGCGATGTGGCACCCACCACAGACCTCCGCTGCAGACCCCTGGGCCCTCTTAGGGGCTCAGGTAAGTCCCGTCTTTTTTTTGGTTTACAATATTACGTGGTTTTGCAAATGTTGTTTTCTTTTTCAAGATCTTTATTTCCTACTACTTAAGGTACGATGAAGTTGAAAAAATCCAAGACGTAAAAGCTTTGCTATACCACAGAATATTGTAAAAAACAAAACAAAACAAAAAGGTCCTCCACGTGACCCCATGGCCACCTTTGTGAAACAGAAGGCCAAAAGGAATAGAATTGGACTGTCCCCTTCCCCTCTGTCTCCCCCAAAGCTACACGGGCTGGTCCCCGCAGGGCAACCCCCGTCTGCAGCAGAGTCCGGTGGAGGGTGTGACGTGGCAGGAGCACCGTGCTGGGACCTCGCTGGGAGCAGGAGGAGATGGAAAGGTCTTGCTTTTGGAAGACCTAAACGCCAAGAGGGAGGAAGTAACGTAGCTGGAGCCTGCATGGTGCTGAGCACTCCTTGCTTCTGCTGGAGCTGCCAGGAAGAGGCACCTGGCACCTCTGCTTTTTACCTTTACAGGGCTAAGCCTGTGTCGCCAGTGACCTGCTGTTGTCACTTGCTGCTCGGGACTTCCAGCGCAGCGTCTGGGAGCTTTAGCTGCCTTCTTTCCTAACGCCTCCCAGCA
Source organism: Eurypyga helias (assembly GCF_000690775.1). Taxonomy (NCBI): domain Eukaryota; kingdom Metazoa; phylum Chordata; class Aves; order Eurypygiformes; family Eurypygidae; genus Eurypyga; species Eurypyga helias. The sequence goes on from NW_010245724.1 coordinate 5,873, forward strand.
GCATTGGCAAACGGCATCGCGTAGGGTGCGCAGCAACAACCACCAGTCGTCACACCTCCCCACGTGCTGCCCCGTGACTCGCCCTGCGCGGAGGAGTTTTGGGGACACTTCAATTGCCGCTCTGCTGAGAGCAGCCGTTTCGGGCAGGCTTATTGGGGTGTCAGAAACGGCCGCCTTCTGGGAACTGCCCGGAGCCCACCGGGCACGTTGTGTGGGTCTCCGAGGGGCGGTCGGAGAGGGTGACAACTTGTGATGGGTACTGAGGCGTGGGCTGAAAGGTCCGGAAGCCAAGGTGGAGTTTTGCATAAGGGTACGGTGCTGCTCGGGGGAGCAGGGCCGTCTCCAGGAATAAGTACGTGGGAGGTTTTTTAGTAAAAACAGTCCTTGCCCGTGCGTTTTCTTTGCAGTTCATAAATCAGCGTCAGGTTTCAGCCAGGGGAAGCGAGACGTGCAGAGCCAGGTGCCGTTTGGAGTATTCTGGGGCAGTCAAGAAATAAACGTGCCCCAAACAGACACAGTCTTTTCACTGTACATAAAAAGGCTGGTTTCAGGTTGGAGTTAGTCATAGCTGGCACGGTGCATCTTTTCTGGGGGAGAGAGGCCACGGGTCATGCAGCCGAGGCGTTCCCAAAATGCAGTTGGTTTTGTTACTTAAAAACCCAATCTGCTCATTTACATTTTCACATTTTTTGAGTAATGCTTTGCCTCGTGACTTTGCTGAAAGTTCCAATGCTACCTATCTGGCTGGGAGAGAGAAAATCGTGAGACATAAGGAAGCTAGCGTTCTCCATGACGTCCTCCAGCTTTTCTTTAGCACTAGAGCTTGGCCTCTGGTAAGCCTGGAATGAGCAAATCCTCACTTTGACTTCAGTCCTGCCTCCGTCTAAGCAAGTCTTCACCTCTCCTAGTGGGCAGTGCGAGCTCCAGGCTCACCCGGACCATTCCGATGGCCGTGGGTGACCGTTTCTCCTGCCCTGGGCTAGTGGTCAGGATGCTCACAGACGGTCTGTAGGACCAGGACTTGAAAGCTGCTGCTGTGTCGCTCTGCTTGGTGCTGCGTACGCGGTGTCGTTGCGTCTGTACAGCACCGCCCCACGGCAGAGTGCAGCGGGATTCACCTGGTAAAAGTGTGCACGCTGAGTGCTGGGAGAGAAGGAATTAGGTGGGAGGCTTGGAGACGAAAGGCTGATCCTTCAGCTTCCTAGTGCGGTTGGAAGGAGCAGTGCAGGAATAGGTCGGGCACGTTTGTAGTGTTTGGTAGGGAACGGGATCACGTATCCCCTTGACCACAGCAGCGCCCCAGAGGGCAGCCTGGGCCCTGCAGGGTTTTGGGGCTCTGAGGGCGAGCAGCATGCCGCTGGCATCGCTTGCTGGGCTGACAGCAACCCTGGGGGGACTGGGGATGGATTTTGTCAGCTTAGCTTGTGTCATTCAGGGAGGTGACATTCTGAAAACGGAAGTTGCACGTGATTTTCTGATCAGTCTGCTTCCTGGTGGCTCGGGACCCGGTGTGCTCCCAGCAATCTGGTTGTCATCTGTGCTCCCTTAACTGCAGGATTTACCACCAGCCAGGGTGTGAGGTGGTGTTGATAAGGGGGTGTTACAAGCCCAAGCTGTGTTTGTGCTGCAGAGCCCAGGGCAGAGGTACCGATCCTACCCTCGGGCTGATTGGAGCAATCCAGCGGAGTTTTGCAGCTGGGTCCTGAAATGGGGATTTCAGCAGAATTAAGGGGTTGCTAAAATGTGCTTATGGTTAATTTTTAAATTATTATGATTGTGTAAAATGGCAGGAAGCTGCTTTCAGGCAGGGTCTGGAGCCTGGCAGCTCAGGGTGGGGATGCCAGGAGTTGGTGAGGAGGAGACCCGGGTCGGTGGTGAGCGGGGAGAGGCTGAGTTATGGTGCTTCCCAGCTCTGGGCAGGGAGGATGTGGGAGCAGACGGCAGGCAGATGACTCAGGCTGGGGACTGGCTGTCAGAGGAGATAGAGCTGCGCTTGACACGCATCCAGAATAGACAATGGTGTCTTTGAAACAAGTAACTGAAGGCGGCTGAATTGCAGTCACAAGTTACATGTTTCAAGGCAGAAGGAGGTGAGGGAGAGTCATTAAGCGTTGAGCATCGGCTTTGCAGGGAGCAACAGAGCAGGGAGAGCGTGGAGGCATTAGGAAAAGGCACGCTAGAAACTTGGGAAATGGGATTTTGGCAAACAAGTGGAGTTAGTTTCAAAGAGTCAAAGGTTGTGTTTGGTTTTCTCCAAATCTGATCTCTTCTGAGGTGGAGGGGAAGGAAAATCCCCTTCTCTTTACTCGTGGTTTACCGAAAGAGAGCAAAAAGTGAACATGCATTAAGGGGCAGCTCTCAAAAAACGTTCCAGAACTGGAATGGCAGAGCAGCATGCTTCAGACCAGAAAACAGATAAGAGATTAAAAAAGAAAATTGACTTCTAAGCGTTGCTGTGTCGAAACTGAAATCCGTGGAATGCTTGGCTTATGTTTGCAGGGGTAGGTGGGGCTATCCGTGGTGTTTGCCAGTCGCCTGCATCCCGGCTGCTTGGTCTGTGAGACGGGGACTTCACTCCAGGGCGTGAAACAGGTGGATGATACCATGTTACTGTGTCACTTGTAAATCCCACACCGAACCGCACTGGAATCCGGCAAAGCTCCTGGTCTGTGGTGGCATTCAGTGTTTCAGGGTGTTGGAATGGAAACACTGATGCGAGGAGGAAATTTCTGTTGGTGTAGGTTGGAAAATGGAAATAAAGCTGATTTGTGTTTTCTGGGTCAAGTTAATAAAGCAAAGTCATCGGTTGGTTGAGGGGTGTTATTTGTGTGGTCATTGTATTTTATAGTTAGTTTTTGTGAAAATGGGGTTGTGTACAACCCACCTCAAGACTGGGGTTTTTTAGCTCTCTTGGTCTGTAGGAGTTAATGATGCCCAGGGTTAAAATAGTATGTCCAGTAGCTGGAGTATCTCTAGGTGTGTTTAGCCAGAGACGCTTCACTGGTGGAGACTGGAGGATTAAGAGGAAGGAAAGCAGCAGGGCACGGCCCTGACCCAGTCAGGTCCTCAGGGGCTCAGGAAAGAAAGGATGAGAATATTGTCTTTTTCTAAGAATTTCTTTCCTCATGGGAAGCTTCTCTGGTGAAGGCAGAGATCACAATGCGTTTGTGTGGCAGCGAAAGTTTCTGGGCTGAACACCCCCAAATATTGCAGGATTCC